>NC_044307.1:76869136-77169136 GCF_007474595.2 Lynx canadensis | reverse complement strand
TAAGAAAGCAGGTTATTCTAGTGGGGTTGTGCTGCAATTGGCCTCCTACACCAGAAGTCAGGGAGCCCAACAAGGGATAAAGAGGGTGAAGGGGAAATGCAGAACTCTGGGAGAGTCCAGTCCTTCCATTTCAGCTCAGCTTCTTTTCCCCAGCATTATTTATTTCATTAGGTTCAGAACAAGATTTCTCTCCTGAGTTGTGGGTCCATATATCCAACTAACCATAGAAATCTCCACCTGGATAGACCATCTCAGTCTCTCTCCTTTTATTGTCTGTCTTGCACTCCTCCAGGACAGCAATCAGGAAGTAATCTTGTGATCTTCCCTTTTCTCACTCACACCTCCACTATCTGATGAGTGGCCCAGCTGCAAAGAGATTTTCTATAGTGAAAGACTCCCTCCCACCTCTGTCCCCTAGAGGCTATCAGAGTTACCAGTTTCTTGTGTATGGTACCAGGATATAGTGGCATACACAAGCGAAAATATTACATTTCTCCCGTATGTGACTGTAGCATATTATGGACAACTTTTGCTCCTTTCACTGCGTTTGTCTTGAAAAAGACAAAGGAACTTCCTTATTCTTTTTTGTAAGTTCCTAAATGTTTCATTATAAGGCTACAGTAAGAATCCACTCATGGACATTTAGGCTGTTTACAGTACTGTTGCAAAGACTATTGTTAATATGGCATTTTCAACATTTAAAAATATATCTATAGGATAAATTCCTGGGATTTAAAATATATCTATGGGGTAAATTCCTGCTCAAAGGAAATGTAACTTTTGAAATTTTGATAGATATTTCTAATTTATTGTTATATTTGTACTTTTTTAAAAAGAAAGTATAATAATGACACTCATAGATATAAAATGAACGTGTACAGAAATTTTATTTAATTCTTTAATTAATGAAGAACAAGTAAGATGTCACAATCAGTTCAAAGGACAATTCAAAGTACCATACATACATAGGCAAATGATGAATACTGAACTGAATTTACAAATAGAGGCAAACTAGGTCAATAGTCAATTATATTCCCCTGTACACAATATATTTCAATATATATTTGAAATATATATTTCAATATATAAATATAATTTGCCTTACTGTCAATTTTCTACAACTTACAGAATTGTAAAATAGTTTAAACAGTGAAGATGGTGAAGTAACTCAGAAGGAATCTTAGACTGAACACCAAATGATCTTTCTCGTATCTCCTCACAATTTTTTCATAGTTTTGCCAATTGCTCCTTCATAAACATTTGATCAGCTTATAAGTTCCACCCATAATGTGTAAGAGACAGGATCTTCTTTTTAAAACACAATTATAGCATTTCCATTTTTAATAACTTTTCATGGCCCTACCTTTGCCTTTAAGAGGAATGACTCACACCTCAACAGGATTACGAAGTGCCTGAGGATATGGCCCTTGCTTACTTCTCTAGCCTCCTCTCCTTTGACCAACCTGAAACATTTGTCATTCTGGAAAGTTCCCTGCTATTTTATCCATCTGGGCCTTTGCTTATGAGGCTGGTCTGCCTGGGATGCCTTTTCCAACCTTAGCTGTCCCAGTATGTCTCACATTTCTTCTTCTTTTTTTTAAAAAATGTATTTATTCTTTAATTTACATCCAAGTTAGTTAGCATTTAGTGCAACAGTGATTTCAGGAGTAGATTTCTTTTTTTTTTTTTGGTTATTTATTTATTTATTTTTTTTTTTTTTCAATATATGAAGTTTATTGTCAAATTGGTTTCCATACAACACCCAGTGCTCATCCCAAAAGGTGCCCTCCTCCATCACCCACCCTCCCCTCCCTCCAACCCCCCATCAACCCTCAGTTTGTTCTCAGTTTTTAACAGTCTCCTATGCTTTGGCTCTCTCCCACTCTAACCTCTTTTTTTTTTTTTTCCTTCCCCTCCCCCATAGGTTTCTGTTAAGTTTCTCAGGATCCACATAAGAGTGAAACCATATGGTATCTGTCTTTCTCTGTATGGCTTATTTCACTTAGCATCACACTCTCCAGTTCCATCCACGTTGCTACAAAAGGCCATATTTCATTCTTTCTCATTGCCACGTAGTACTCCATTGTGTATATAAACCACAATTTCTTTATCCATTCATCAGTTGATGGACATTTAGGCTCTTTCCATAATTTGGCTATTGTTGAGAGTGCTGCCATAAACATTGGGGTACAGGTGCCCCTATGCATCAGTACTCCTGTATCCCTTGGGTAAATTCCTAGCAGTGCTATTGCTGGGTCATAGGGTAGGTCTATTTTTAATTTTCTGAGGAACCTCCACACTGCTTTCCAGAGCGGTTGCACCAATTTGCATTCCCACCAACAGTGCAAGAGGGTTCCTGTTTCTCCACATCCTCTCCAGCATCTATAGTCTTCAGGAGTAGATTTCTTAATGGCCCTTACCCATTTAGCCCATCCCTCCTCCCACAACCCTTCCAGCAACCCTCTGTTTGTTCTCCAGATTAAGAGTCTCTTATGTTTTGTCCCCCTCCCTGTTTTTCTGTTATTTTTGTTTCCCTTCCCTTATGTTCATCTGTTTTGTATCTTAAAGTCCTCATATGGGTGAATCATATGATATTTGTCTTTTTCTGACTAATTTCACTTAGCATAATACCCTTTAGTTCCATCCACATAGTTGCAAATGGCAAGATTTCATTCTTTTTGATTGCCGACCAATACTCTATAGTCTGTCTATCTATCTATCTATCTATCTATCCATCCATCCATCCACACCACATCTTCTTTATCCATTCATCCATCGATGTCTCACATTTTTTCTTACCTCTGTTATTGCTTTTGGAGAATAGTTCTTGAAGCTTCAGTAGAAGCCTCTCATTCCTTTGTGTCCCTCACTGAACATTCTATGAGCCCCATAACTTCTCAGCTAGAAAGACAGGATGGAGCAGCTAACATTGCCTTTTGTATAACAAGACAGGTTGCTATCTTGAAATTTGAAATAATTTGTATAAAGACAGGATGAAGCAGCTAACATTGCCTTTGTTCCTTTTGGGTCCATATACATAATGAACATAAATGTTTGAAATAACATGCCCAATTTCATAAATCTCAAATTCTTCTCTGACATTCCTACAAACATACACTCTTTTCCAAATGATTAGAGTGGTAAAAAGATGAATTTCATGATATCCATTTGGGAGCCATCATTTGGTGCACAATGGCCTGTTCAGAACTGTCAGTTTATAGGGATGAACAGGGAATTGACCTCATACAATCATCCTCCTGGCAACTTTAAGGAAGGATAGTTAACTCAGCTATGGGAATCAGAATTTGAAAACTACTGGGTGAATACTGTATATGAATACAATGATATTGAAGAGTATGAACAAATCAACCATCAGGCTCACACAAAGTTAAGGGAGACTGACTCTGACTTCTTTTGCCCTTGGCTAGACATTAATGGCTACATCTGGGTGGTGTTGGTTGGTAGGCAGTATGGAATTCTTGAGTACTAGTATTAGATCAAGTAGGGAAAACCTCTTAATAATACTTTATTGCACTTATTTGTTTACATGTTGTTCTTTTCTTTCTATCCTTTCTTAATCTCCAGGTGAACTTTAACCCTGAATACCCTAAGCTACCCACTGTATGTAATGAACGAACTTCCCTCCTATCCATCCATGGTACTAGTTGTATCTCATCTTGGGAAAATTGAGAAAAAATAGTCACTCAAATTGTTTTCCAGAGGGCATCAGCAGGACCCTTGTTGAGACAAGCCATAAACTACTTGAGGATTATTTCTCCCTCTTTCTTATCACCAGGCACCAAGAACATTGTCTGTCAGGGAATGGATATTCAATGAATGTTTGTTAATTAGCTGAATGAATAAGTGAATGAATGAACATGAAATATCAACTCTATGCTGATCTGTTTCTTTCCTCCTCTTTGTAAAAAACAGTCTCTGCTAATGCCATTCCTATTTGTGGACTGTCCCTCCCTTTCCAAAGCTCTCGAGAGACTGAAAAATACAAAGAGACAATTGTTAGACCATATATAAAAATAGAACTCTGACTTACAATCTGTAGCAACCAGTCTAGGAAGCCAACCTACTATCCACAACTCAGACTTGTAGGAACACAGACCACCGCTTTTAACAAGCAGTCTAGGAAGCCAAACAATAATACCCTGTGACCAATGGGCCCCAAATCTAGGACTTGATTAATAATTCCCCTAATTTTGCCCCCACTTACAACTTAGGAAAACTGGAGAAAGCCTCATCCAATCATATAGGATGCACCACTTTTGGTTAGCTCACCTACAACATGCCAACTGCTTCTAATCAGGGTTCTGGAGCCTTCTCTTTTATTCATTGTAAAGCTTTCCCACTCCTCTGCCTGCTTCTGAGTCTCTGACAAGTGCAAGAGATGGTGGGTGTCTCCCTTTCTATAGCAAGCTTGGAATAAAAAACCTTTGCTTGTTCTCATTTGAGTAATATTTATTTATTTCCATTTTTTTTTCTCAAATACAAGTTCCTCCATGAAGTTTTCTAGATCTCATGATGATATAGTTACTTCTTTTGATACTGATCTTCCTGGTGTTTGTGTCTTATCTTCACAAAAAAAGCACTAAGCCTTCTAAGGGAAGGTACTGAAATATTTTCTCTAACCTCTTCTCAAAGATCAACACAGCACAGTCCTGTGCACTTAGTTGACACTTATTAATATTTAATTGATAGATTTATTTTATTTCCATGGAAGCTGATATTTTCTGTGGCAGAGTTAAGCTAGGTATTGACCAATTCATTGCCTTTTCCTGAGCATATTTCTCAAGGTAACTGTATTTCTCAGCCTGTATGAGATTAGGTTGGGAATATTGGCTTGAGTTCTGGTCAATGAGAACATGAACAAAGATATTATATCACTTCTGGCCTGCAAAATGAAGACGATAGGCTTTCTCTACTCTCTCTTTACTCCTTGCTACTGGAAGCAAAGAACACTGAGGTGGCGTAGCTGCAAGATGGAAGGCTTCTGGGCTGCTTAGAGAAAGCCTCACATGACTATTGACTGACCAGCCTCTGACAGGGTAATGAGCAAGAAGTAAACCTTGGGTAAGCCACTGAGACCTAGTCTTCCTACCAACCCAAAACTTTGACTAATCAGTTTCTTCCCTTCATAGGTCACTGTGGAGGTCTGTCACTTGTGCCCTGCACCCTCCACTGAAACTTTGACCAAAGTAAACAATTTAACAATATTTTTACCATTGCAAAATGTATATTTGGAATGATTGCTTCAAATACACTGTATTCAGTGATGGCTCCCTGTGTATGTAAGCCGTGTGATTGCACGGGGCTCTGCCAAAAGGGCCCCATACCTGATATAATGTTCTGATGTTGCTGTCTTGAAATTCGAAATAATTTTTGAACAAAGGACCCAATGTTTTCTTTTCTTTTTTTTTTCATGTCTGTGCCTTTTATTTCCATGGCTTATTCATTGCATAACAGAATCCTGTATCTCTCACTTCTCTTCACCTGTTTTGTCCCTCCTCCCCCCAAGCACTCCACATTTTCATTTGCACCGAGCCTCACAAATTATGTAGCAAGTTCTGACTGGTGACATTACAATAGGATTGGGAGCAAATATCAGCTGTGATGAAAGTGAAGTGGATTGCTCTGTCAGCAAATGACAAGACGCACCATTTACATCCTAGGGCTTAATGAACTTGAGAATAAAATATCCATGTTTAAACTGTTCCATGCCCTCCATGACTTAAAATTCATCCTGACTTCAGAAAATCATGACCCAGAAAAAACAAAGGAACTTGTCCTGTGTCTTTCTACTTCTCCAAGGGGCTGGTCCTCACCACCATGGGAAACATCTCTTCTGGAAGGTTCAGGAGCATGGGGAAAACTGGCCAATGTAATTTCTAAACTTACTTTTCCTGTTAATATGTGCACATCGTTATTTTAAATCCTTCCTAAAGTGAAGTAAGGGATAAAAATATGAACACGGTATGTATTATGGGTTGAATTGTGACCTCCAGTGCCTAAAAGGTTATGTTGGAGTCCTAACCCTGAGTACCCCAGAATGTGACCTTATTTGGAGACAGGGTCTTTATAGAGGTAAACAAAGTCATTATGGTAGCTCTTATCCAATATGACTGATTTCCTTATAAAAAGGGGAAATTTGGACACAGAGACAAACATGCATAGAGAGGAGATGACATGAAGAAACCTATAGAGAAGATGGCTCTCTACTAGCCTGGAACAGATCTTTCCCTCACAGTCTTCAAAAGGAACCAGCTTTGCTGACACTGTGAATTTGGTCTTGTAGCATCAAGAACTGCAAGACAATAAATTTCTCTTGTTCAAGCCACCTAATCTGTGGCACTTTGTTATGGCAGCCCTAACAAACTAACACAGTATGTACAGTAAAACCTTGGTTTGTGAGTATAATTTGTTTTGGAAACATGTTTGTAATCCAAAGCACTTGCATATATCAATGAGAATTTCCCCATAAGAAATAATTGCAACTCAGATGATTCATTCCACAACCCAAAAATATTCATATAAAAATGATTACAATACTGTAATATAATACAAAATGATAAAGAAAATACAGAATATAAGGAAAAATAAATTAATCCTCACTTAACCTTTGAAAACCTTCGTGGCTGGTGTGAAAGAGACAAGAGAAAGGAGGGTTTTGTGTAGGACGAATTTCACCATCACTAACAGAGTCACTGATATCTATTGGCTCAATGGGATGTTTTCTCTTCATGCAGCTTTAACAAGGAACCTATCCAATGAACTTGCTTTTGCATCCTTTTGAGGATTTCATGGAAATGTGACATTGCATTGTTGTTAAACAGATTCATCGCTCGCCTTATTTGGGTGGTGCTTTTCTACAAAATTTTGCACTGTTTCCCACATTTTACACATCTCCCTAATCTCACTTAAAGTGAGGGATTCATCCTCCTTTTTCTCCTCCTCCTCTGCAGATGAGATCTCCATAACCTCTTGTTGTTGTTTGTGATGCAGATCCATCAGTTAGTTGGTGGTCAGGGTCTGGCCATGTTCCCTCAACAGCTGGCAGCTCCTGCTCACGACCAAGCCCCTCTAAGTCATGTCTAAGAACGCAGTCAGGCCACAGGATTCTCCAAGCAGAATTCAGGGTTCTTTTGATGATCCCACCCCAGGCTTTCTCAGTGATCTTGAGGCAGTTCACCATGTGGAAATGATTTTTCCAAAACTCTCAGAGGGTAAGGTTTTTTCCTTTGGTCATCACCTTGAAGCATTGCTGAAATAGTGCTTTGGTTTAAAGCTTTTTAAAATTTGAAATGACCTGCTGATTCCTGGGCTGGAGGATTGGAGTGGTGTTGGGAGGAAGGAACTTGACCTTAATGAACTCAAATTCCTCCAGTAAGTTGTCCTTAAAGCCTGGAGGATGAGCAGGAACATTATTCGTAACCAGCAAGGCTTTGAGTGGCAGATTTGTTTCCAAAAGATATTTCTTCACTGTATGACTGAAGACCTACCTCACTGATCCACTCAACAAACAAGATGCAAGTGACCCAAACCTTGCTGTTGGACCTCCACATAACGTTTAACTGGCTCTTCTGGACCTTGTGTTTCTTGAAGGGTTGTGAATTCTTGGAATGATAAATGAGCAGAGGCTTGATTTGGAAATCCCCGCTTGCACAAAACAAGAAGGTGAGACAGTCTTTCATGGGCTTGTGACTGAGCATTGCATTCTCTTCTTCTGTAACGTAGGTCCTCTTTGGCATCTTTTTTCCAAAAAATCCCCATCTCATCGCAGTTAAAAACTAGCTCCAGCAGGTAACACTTGAAAACCATGAGCTTCTGGAACTCGGTAGGGAATGCCGCAGCTGCCTTAGTATCCAAACTGGCAGCCTCTCCATGCCTCACAACACTATGGATGCCACTTCTCTTAAAGTTATCAAATCATCCCCTGCTTGCCTTGAAGCCTTCTTTATTTTCTGTTGGCGTACCTGGCAGTTTACTTACAAGGTTTGTGTACTAAGCCTTTGGCTTCTCTCAGAGAAAGTTCTCAGTCACAGTATCACCTGCTAGTTGCTTCTCATTTATCCAAACCAGAAGCAGCTTTTCTATATCTTCCAGAGCATGTGGCTGTTGCTTTGACATTCTTGTGACTCCTTTTGCTGGATCTAGCCCCTTCTTTCTTCTTTAATATTGTGCAAATGGTCAATGTAGACTTCTTATTAAATCTTAAAATTTCAACCACTTGCATACCTCATTCATACTTCTTGATGATTTCCTTCTTAAGTTCCACTGTAATCATCTCCTTCTTACCACCTTTCTTTTCAACCTTTTTCTGCATGGGGGCCATTGTATATGCTGGCACATATGTTGACTACTATATAGTATTAATAAACTCTTGTCATATCTTGTATTTAATGTAACTGGCAATAAGGCAGCAGAGAAAAGGGCCTATTGCTGCAGGCAGCCTGACCTAGAATGAAGCAAAGCATTCCAAAACTTACCCTTGTATGGAAAAGCAAAGGATTTCCCATATGTGTTTTGAAGTGACAAAAAATACACTAGTGCCAGTTGTGGGCACCTTCCAGCGTTCTGAAAAATCACTGATTTCTGCCAAACACTGCGACCTGAGACTGAGCATCTGAGCATGGGAGACGATCACCCACAATCCTGCAGTGAGAGAGAGAGAGAGAGAGAGAGAGAGAGAAGAACCATTGGCTCAGTTGTGATCATGTAATGTTCAGCGTTATGCACTACTCATATTGCAAGACATCCCTCATTCATCAAATTAAAATTTATTAGAAATGTTTGCTCATCTTGCAGAACACTCACAGAATAAGTTACTTGCAACCCAATGTTTTACTCTCTATATAAAAATAACATAATAATAATTTTATCATTGCATGTTTATCCATGTTATCCAAGGTGAATATACTAAAGACATCTAACTGATTCTATAGGGAAAAATGAAAATCAGTTTCATTGTTTATAATGAGTTGTTTATAATTATACTCTATATAAAGAAAGATTTAGATCAATGCCATGAAACATACTTGCCTTCAAATGCCTGAATTATGCCATGAAGGAACTACAGTATTTTCACCTGTATACTTTTGTGAATGCTAATGGGCATTTATTTTGTGACTACAGTTCATTAGTTGGCTGTTCTCCCAGAGTCTCAAGATGAATTTGGGTGTTACATCTTCCTTGAACTCTTCCTTTTCTTCTTCCATTTTTGATCTGTATTTGTAAATTAATTTTGGCGTTCATCAAATTGGAAAGGTCAGTTTGGATTGGTATTAACTCAACTTTATTTTTAAGTATTGTGAACAGTGATGCAGCAGCTTGAGACAACTGTTGCTATCTCATCATACCTGGGCACCTTGCTTATCACACCTCTTCGGTCAGTTGCTCTTAATTGTGCACACTGAGTGAAGGCTATTATATTTATGGAGACAGGAGGGGAGGAGGAACTTCAGAAACAGTGGGCACCCTGACGGAAAGGAAGAAAATTTCTAGTTATGAAGTTAAGTGATCCAACAGCTATAGCAAAATCAATCCAAGCAAAACTCTAGTTATTGGCGAAACAAACTTCATTACGGTGGGGATGTTTGACTCTGAGGTGGGTGATAAATTCAGGAGCTGAGATTTTGGATGCTGTGTTGTTTAGTTTTGCTTTAAAGACCTCTAGGTATAGAGCCAAATGAACAATTCTAGGCACTTAAGAATTTGGAAATACCATTTTCTACTGGCATCAAATAAGAAGTGAAATCTCAATTGAGATGATGGGGTCCAAACTAAATTCAAATGTGAGAATTCTATAAATCACCATGCCAAGACTTGGAGCACAGGGGATGCTGGCCATAGCCTGTGGTGAAAGACTTCAAGCCAATGTCAGGACTGTGGCCACAAGACAGGAAGTAAGATCAGGAAACCAAACAGGGGTGCAGGCATTCCTACTGGAGGTGCAGCCGGGTCTGTAAGCCAGGATAGAGACAGCCAAGAACATCAGGCCAGCATGCAGACAGGACTTTGGTCAAGCAGAAACAGAAGTGGAATGAGTGCTTTGTAAAACCAGAAGTAGGTTCTGCTCCACCGGTGCTCGTGGCATGTCCCTCCTGTGTGACACAGTAGTCCAAGGAGATGGTGAGTGGGCAAAGGCATCTGGAAGAGCCAAGAGTGGGTTATCCTTGGCGTAGAGGATTGTGAACAAGTAGGAGACCAGGTAGCTCTGAAATACTCTTTTCTGAATCATGCCACAGTTAGGGCATTCAAGGTCACCAGCCCTTTAACATGGACCTAAATGGATTATGGCACTAATGTCATAATGATATACTATAATATGTATATTACATATATTATGCAATATGTAATAATTCTACATAGATTGACAGAACTAAACCAGATAAAAGCAGAATCTCACTTAGCTATCTTGAAATATTAATTGTGGGAAAAAGAGCCAAGGAGTCTTTCATTCAACAAACAATTATTAAATGTTTTCTATGAACCCAACACTATACAAGGCCATATGCCTACCAAGATGAAAAAGATTCAGTCTCTGACCTCAAAGAGCTCACAGACTAGAAAGGCAGGTAGAATGCAATAATCACAGTGCAGCCAGATGTGCAAACCAGAGCTATGTGCATAGTTGTGGCTCAAGAGTATAAAAGGGACTTAAGGATCACAGTCTCATCGGGAGGTGGTGGTGGCTAAGGTAGGACTTGTCTTGAAGCTGTGTTTGCATATAATCATATCTCACTCAGGTTGTACACTCTTTGGGGTGGTAGAAGGATAGGGTTTGGTGCCACCAGAGCTGGGCCTGTGGTAAGATATGTGAGGCACTTGTCTTGCCTTGACTGCACCAAAAAAGAAAAAACAAAACAAAAAAAAAAAAACAGTTTTCAAGGTAAATAATATTTTAGTGAAATATTTTTGAAAATAAAAATTAATGCCAAAAAATCCATGACAAACAAAATAACAGAGATTTCAATGCAGACTGGATTAGTGCTAAGCCACATTGGAGCCAGAAGGAAAAATCAGTGATACTGATCCTATCTTTGTCTAAAATTTTGATATTTTGTTCATCATGAATTTTTGTTCTACCCATCAGAGACACAGACTCTACAACTAGATAAAAAAAAAAAAAAGCGCTGTTGGTTGAATGGCTCTGCTTTTTGCTAAGAAGAAGCTATTTGGAATGGTGGTTCTGAGTTTGGTTTTTGGAAGCCAAATCATAGTTCTGCTACTTACTGCTGAGTAGCTGAGTGACTTCAGGAAAGTTTCTCATCTTCTTGGTTCTTCAGTTTCTCCATTTGTAACATGCAGATAATGTTAATAACCACCTCATGACATTATCAGGAGGATTAAATGAGTTACTATTTGTGAAGCACATAGAACTCATCTGGCACATAGTGAGTTCTAAATGAGTGTTAAAATATAAGAAATAATGTTGTAGATCACCTTTCTGAGGCAATTGTCAGAGAAGACCAGGGTAAAATTCTGGGACTTTTTAGTGTGAAAGCATTATTAAATACAGGTAGGATGTCTAGTGTCTGGGAAGTTGAGAGATCCAGGTAGGTAGATGTTGTCCACATAAGGGAAAACTCTGGCGCTGGGACATGGTACAAGAAGCTATAAATCTGCGAAGACAAAGCAAAAGAGCTTGGTGGGATCCAGAACTCTCAGTAGGTAGACCTTAAAACTGGAAGAATGCCCACTGTGTACAAGGCTTGGCCACTTGTCTCTCATTCCCCAAGATAGAAGCTGATGGTTTGCTGCAGGAATTTTGTCAGTTTCTGGAAAGGGTTCATTGGCTTCTATAATCTTTTTGTGTGGGGGGGGAGGGGTTGGGGGGAGTGCCAGTTTTATAGAAATAATGTCATAAAGACATGGATACCCATGACAGTTTCACATCCAATGACTTGACCGTCTCTGCCTGGCAGTTAGTCGCGTTTCATGTGCTTATTACTCTGCCTGAAATGCTTCTCCCTTCCCTCCTGCCTCAACCCTCAGTAACTCCATTTGTCCTCTTGGTTTCAGTTTTAATGTCACACAGGAAAACAGTCTCTACTCCCCTAGTTTATGTATGCTCGCATGACATTGCCTTTATGTCCTTTGTTGCACTTTGTAATACATTCGTTTTTGGATTACTTATATGTTGCCTATTTTCTCCCCTGCACAACAAGCTCCATAAGGGACAGGTTTTTGTTGTCGTTGTTGTTGTTCACCATTGTATCTTTGATGCCTGCGTAGTTCTAAGACAGTGTAAGTGCTCACTAAATATTTGTTGAATACGATGATATTTTTGTTGAATAACGAATGACTGCATTGATGCTATGCTATACTCAGCCACCCAAAAGGTCTCTGGGTTTTCTGAATCCATGGGGATTCCTTTGGTAGTAAATGGTTTGGGTGTTTGGAAGCTGCTTTCAGATCGGGATTGATAATCTACAATGTCTGATGATCAGGGCTTTCTTACGGCAGATGAAACTCCAGAGTAGCAAGCTGAGTGGCATGGAACTGGGTCTGTCATCTCAAGTGGGCTGTCCTTGTCCTCCTGTGGTTCTTGAGGGACCACCTCAAAGATCACCAATGGTGCTGATCTGTTGCCTGGAGTGGGAGCATTACATGGAGTGGGACAAGTTGAACCCCTCATAGTTTTGTCACACACCATTAGTAATAGGGAACAATGCCACCGAGATGTCATCAGGTCTAATGTGGCTGACCGTATTAAATGCTAGAAATAATAATGGAAGAAATGTGAGCCTCTCTTTGCTGCAGTATGTGTTGTTGAGGAAATGAAGAATGTCGCATTCAAAACCTCATTTCCTCTCTTAACTGCAAGGGATTTTAGCATCAAAGGACTTCATACCCAGACTTCTGCCTTATAAAAACTCAGCCTATAAGGGAAACCAGCAGGGGGCACTGCTACCCTTTCTAAGAATCCTTTAGCTCTCGCTATAGTATAGTGACATCTGGATTATGAACCAAAGATGATCAAGTCTGATATTTATGACACCCCAGTTACAAACCTGAAAAGAGAAGGGTTTATGATGGTATAATTTATATGCTTTCTTAAAAAGTCACATGAACCAAGTTTGTGTTAGCAATCTGTTTGCCCTGTAAAAATGTCCCCATTTAGTCTGGGAAAATTACCTTATGAAAGAAAGGATGACCCAAGCTTTGGAAACATTGATTTAACGTGATCCAAATTCACACATCAGTTTAAGGTCATCTGAGTTACAAGGGTTTGTAGGAATTTGGATGTGACTTCTCAGTAAATGTGGAAACCAGTAAGGGAGGTTGAAAGATGATTTTGATAAATGAAGGGGGGGCTTTTCATAATGATTACACTAAATATCAAAATCTGATTGTAGCCTGAGGGAGGCCTTCGGGGAAAGCATACAACAAGCAGGATGTTAAAGGGAAGCGAGTGGTCTTATCTGCAGAGGTGTAGCTGGCGTATCTAACTCTCTGGGACACAGCCCTGATGTGAGCCGCCTGGGTTTTTAAAAATCTGTGCCACCTGAAAAGAGTTTGACCCTGAAAGTCTCGCTGTTTCCAGGTGGTTTTGGGTTTCTCTCAGGTTCATGTCATTGTAGACTATAGTGGATAGTCACAACAGTAACCTCAAGCCTCCTCTCTTCTGTTGCTGAAATTGAGGCAGATGATCAGACAGGATCAGCCTCTCACAGTGGGGTGATGGCCCTTAACCCATCTCCAGGGCGGTCTGTCTGCTGAGAGCTGGTGAGATGGGGTGGGGTGGGGTGGGGGTGGGGGGAGACCTTAAAGCACTGATGGGGGGAATGGAGGAAAGGCATTTCAGGAGCCGCTCTGAGGTGGAATGATACAAGTGACAAGGAAAGCAGACATTCCTCTCAAGGTTGCTGAGTGTTCCTCATTCACGTTTCTGGCCACAAACATTTCCTGGGAAACATCACTGCTAGTACCTGTTTCTTTAGTCCTGGGGCTATTTCTAGCACTTCCAATTCTTTCATATTAACAAGGAAGAAAAGTTTCCTGCCCTGCTGTTTCAAGCCAGCAGAGTGGGAATTTTGGTAGAAGTCAGCCCTGCAAAACTTGAGGCTTGATTGGGAGTTTGATTTGGGGAACAATTATCAATCCCCTGTTAAAAGAAGGGGGGCAAATATTTCATATGCGTCACATGCAGCCTCCCTAATAGAAGATCTATGAATCTTTTTTCCCTGAGAAGAATGAAACACTCCCAGGCTCCTGAGTGTTTAGGAATTTGCCTCCCCTCACACTGGCCTCTTAGAAGCCGAGGGCTGCCAGTGGCCATGTGGGGGATGGTGGGGGGCCCTGGCTGCCTGAGACCCACACCTGTGCCTTAGCCCCCACGGAGATTAGAACAAGACTGTTGGCTCAGGGGCCAGAGCTGGGTGACACCGCACACATAAGCGGGGGCAGATGTTGGAATGTTTAGAGACAAGGGGGCTGGTCCTATTTGCTGGGGTGGGATTGATTAATGGAGGTGGGGCCAATGCAAATTCAACAAGCCAAGGAGACTGCTGGCAGGAGAGCTGGTGTTTGAACACTTTTTGTAAAGACTTCGTGGAGGTCTTTAAAAACAGGGTAAGTCCCCATGTGTCTGGAGGTTTAGTGGGAGGTCTTCCCATAAGCTTGGGTGTGGATTCGATGAACCCTCAAAGTCTTTTTAACATTCTGATTCTGTGGTCAAGATTAGACAGACACATGTGGCCACAAAAGAAACACAATAGAAATCCAATGGAAAATTTTATGTTCTGTATCTTTAGTTCCTGCCTATTTCCAAATGGAAGATAATCTCTTGTATGCTGCAAGACTGATCCTGTCCTGTCTCTGTTTCAAAAGCTCCATAGGATTGATTCTCTTCATCTTGACCTTAACATTCTGCTTTAATATAGAAACACTTATTCCAAATCCTTTTTAAGAACTCAAAGCAAAGGGTTTGAGAAAATGTACTCTTCTAGGATATGACAGATGTACCTATTTGAAATCATTCATTTAAACCTCTCATTCCCAATTCCACCAACATAATTTGTTTTGTTCTGTTAACATTTACAATTTGTCCCAAAAGAAATAACAACCATCCAAAACAAACCAAAAATTCAACAAGTGTCTTACAGAAACCGTCTTTTTCTTTGTTGGTGCTTTTTGCTTGAAACAAGAGGATCTTGTGGTGTGATAAAATATGTTTTGAATACCCAAGGAGGGCCTCCTTTTGAAGGTTTATGCACTGCAGTCTCTCCCAAGATTTGAATTTACTCAGAGAAGAAAGGTGAACTGCATTTGTTCCAAGTCAAATATACATCTGTATTATTCACCATCGCACCCCTATTCCATTATAAACAAATACTGACCTTGTTCTTCTGATGTGAAGCCAGAGGCGGTGTGAAATATAGCAAGGAGAACAGTCTGATGCAGAAATATGAACGTTCCAAGCAACAGAAACACAATATTTAAAAGGAGTAGGGAAGGTCCCAAGTTGGTCTTTCTAATTCCTATTCTGCTGCTGACCTTGGGGAAAGTAATGCAATAGTTATCAGTCACTTTGGGAAAATTGCCTGTTATTTCAGATTGCCAGTTGCTTTTTTTTTTCCTTAGGATCTATTTCTTGGAAGTCCTTCTGTTTCTTTCTTTTGGACTTAAAAACTTCTTTCGAGAATTTTTTTTTTGGTGAACTTTTGGCCTAGATACTAGAAACCAGTTTCCATTTGGATGCTGAGCAAATCCCCTCCTTTCTGTGGGGCTGGAAGCTACTCCCCTATTTGTGATTTTTCTTAGCATGACATCCTAGGAAAGGCTCTTGAATGGTGGAGGTCCTTGGCAAACATTATATTAGAAGAAAGAAAGGGAACATAAGTTGGAAGAAGACACTCAAGATGTGGGATTTTGACATCAAATGGAAACCACACTCAGTGTTCCATGCTTTCTCTTGTAAAGTAGGGATAAAAGGAGGATTAAATGAGACAATACAATTATTTCTGCTACAGTGTAATATGTCTTCCTAAAAATCAAGGCATTATAGAATTTCATGCAATAAAAATGATGAGGCTTATGGGAAAAATAGAATTGGGTAGAACATTCAGCACCTGTATAGTCTAGTAAGGAATACCCTTCCAAAAACCCAATAAAACTTTTAAACATCTTAAGTCCCCAATAAATTTTTTAAAAAACTATGGTATACATAGCACTTGACAGAAAGCATGAGGTTTGCACAGTGGCATCATTACGTGAAATGTGGGGCTTTCTGAGTTCTGGAGGAAGAGAGGGAGGGGAGGAAACAGGACAGAATGTTGTGACACCAGCAGTGCGGTGCTTTGTCCTGTTTTCCTTCTGCATTACCTTAAAACAGATATCCAGTATTTATTGCTTTGCCATGTCCTTCTTTCTTTATGAAGCAGCCAGTGCGGCTGTTAAAGGGAAGCCACGATGTGCCAGCTGCTCTGCATGGTGTTGGAGGCATTGCCGGCCATCCATGCAGGTGCCTGTCAGCCCAGTTCCAGCAGGCCACAGTCCTGGTGTTTTCGGCTCTGGTGGACAGCCATCTGACCTCATCGTTAGTTCTGCATCAGCGGCCCCAGCACTGTTGCTTGCAGCCTCTTCAGGCTTGTTCAAGAGGCACTGCAGCCACCACAGTTTCTCTTGCTAAACAACTTTCTCTGATGTTTGCTGCGTCATCACTGATGGTGCACCAGGCTAATTTCCTCAGCCTCTTGCTGTTGCGGTATCACAAGTTCTCTTGTTTCTTTTTATGTTTTATCATTTTAAGCTTCTCCTCAAGATCTGGGGCTTTCCTTTTGCATTTGCTATTTGGGTTCATCTACTCAGGATGCTATTCATGTTTGGGTGGTTGCAGTAAATACTTTTAGCAGGAAAATTACGTGAATTTGGGAAGAACTATATACACACATTGGGTAAAGCAGGTAGGTAAAGTGGGGAAACAGAGAGACGAGGGATGTATGTCTGTGTTTCCCCCATGGTCACTGCATGCAACTGTTTGGCGTTTTTGAATTTACTTGGTGTTGCTAGGTGATATAAATAATAGTTATCTTGTGAAAAATTGCATAGCTACCACTGTTTTGTGTCTTGGGGACTGTATCCCCTATTTATCCATCTTGTATGAATAAATAGGCACATAAAAAACAAGTTCTGCAGCTGAAAGAGTGTGCATGAAAAATGCTTACAGCCATACCAGACATATAATACAGCAAGCACTCAAGAATTATCAGTGAACGATATGTAAATGAACAACAGTTTTGAATTGCTAGGCACTTTCAGTAGTATGGTTGATATGTGTGCATGGTGAGGTTTTCCGTTGTGTAATTAGTGAAGACAATTGGACGAACCCTGGTGGAATAAGGTATGAACTGGTACATGCTCGCCGCAGCTCCAAGCCTTAGTTTTGCCACATACTAGCAATATGACTGCAAAAAAACCCCCCAAAAACCCCAAAAAACACTACTCCACATCTTTGACTCTCTATTCTCAACTCCAACTGAAAGATGGAGCTATTAAAACCTGCCCTCCCTCTGTACCTGCTGCAGCAATTTCTACCTGTGAATTCTAAATGGGAGAGTGAATGAGAAGGCTCGCTGAAAAGTGTGAAGCACTGTGAAAACGTGCAGTCTCATTTAGTCACTGATCTAAGACCACAGTGCAGGAAGGTGAAAATTATTTGTGGGTATACAAAGGGCATTTTCCTCCTCATAGGAGCATCTTTTTGCTTTCTTGTTCCCACCTCATGGGATAGCTAGCCACATGCCTTCCATAATTTTATACATGTTGCAGAATTTCTGCATGTGTGCATGTTCTTTTTTGCTTGCATTAGGACTGTGAAGGGGAGGTCTCTACCTAGGGTCTATTTCAAGCCAAATCAGCATAGGTATGGAGAAACACTAAAAGCTGTGCCCCTCATCCCCAAATCTCTTCCCAGGGAGGCTTTGGAGAGTGCCTGAAATTCTTCCCCAAGGTTTATTTTGTTTTGTTTTTTAACTTGGGCAAGAACATGGACATGGTGCCAAGGTGCTCATAAAGGCAGTGCAGCATCCACATTGTCATCTGGAACACTCACACTGGGTTGAGTAAGAAATTCAGGTATCCCAAGGCCATGATGGTGGGAGGAAGCCGAGGCCTCAGAAGGAGGCCGTGCAAGGTGCTCTGATTGACAGTCCCAGCTGAGTTCTGCTTCTGCTGCAGTCAGTGTAGCCCCCATGCTAGACATGGGAGGGAAGGAGCTTCCAGATGGTTCCTATCCTCAGCTATTGAGTCACCTTCAGCGTTTGAGTCTTCTCAAGTGAGACCAAAAGATAAACATCCCCGCTGTACCCTGTTTGATTTACTGTCATAAACAAATGGTTGCTTCAACCACTGATTTGGGGGGTGGTTTGTTACCGAATAATATTAACCAGGGCAGTGGACATCCGCAAATGTCCACCTCAAGGAGGTTCAGCACCATCGTCTAATCATGTTCACCTCACTCCACAGAACAGACAGATTTAAAGTTGTATATAAATAAAAATAAATACAGTATCTTTAAAGTTATGAATATAACCTAAGCTATGAATATAAAATGTTAATTGAATCATGTTTGAAAGGACTAGTGCGTTTGTTCCTAAGCACATGTGTAGGCCAAACTCTGGGTTAGCCACTTGAAAATAAGGATTCCAGAGCCCAACCTCAACCATGTTCAATCAGCCTCTCCAGGTGTGGGAATCAGCATGTCAATGTTCAAAATCTGTCTAGGCTACTCAGAGGCACACCCCTGGCTGAGAAACGTTGATTTAGACATTTTACATGAGCCATTAATATCAACATGCAGTTGGTGTCAGACTGATAAATTATTGATGAAAATATAAAATGTGAAAATGTGTGAATCTTAAGGGTTGATTAAAAGTTGAAGTTGGCCTTGTACTCAAGTCTTTCAAAGCATATTTCAGGTATGTTAACAAATTGCCAATTCTGCATGACTAGTTGAGGTAGGAAGGCCAAATTGTGGCATAATTCAGATATGTTTATTTTTCCAGTGCACTCATTCTTCCTAATGAATTAAATGAATTTAAATTGCTATGTGTTGAAGGGTAACGGACCCACAAATACCATTATGAATGAATTAGGAACCCCCAGAAGATTTTGAAAGTAGCATGTTTTGAAATTAAATTGACACAAAACATTAACGTACCATTTGGAATCCTTCTGAAGTCATTGGCACACCCAAACGCACGCGGTATTACTGCTCAGAGTTGCCCTCTAAGATCTCTCATAGCTCCATCTTGAGTGTTTTCTCCCATTTGGCAAGTGTGGCTGGTCACATGGAGGCCATTCACAGCCACACGTGGTCCTCGTTAGCACTTCATTGCTCCGCATCACAAAGTCTAATACCTGGGTGATTAATTGGATGCTATCAGCAGTAGACTTACTGAGAAGGCCGGGCCACTAAATGAATGCTGAAGGTGCCATGGTGTAGCATAAAGGCTCTGTTTAGGATACTTGTATTTTATGATGACTAGAGTTGAATGTGTGGATTTTCCCCCAGAGTGGTAGGTGCCTGTTTAATGATTCCCTCTGCTTAATATAATTGGAAAACACCTTCTCCATTTAGAAATTCATATTTTGAGGATTTTTTAGAGCTCATGGCAAAGAAAGGTAGATGTTGACTTTATGTTCTTTGAGTGGTGAGCAGGGAGCTGAAAAAAACTAGTGTGAACTCCTATTTTTTGCCAACTTCACCAATGATTTGACAGTTGGTATAGATTATGAGAGTAAAGAGTTTGGAATTTGGGAAATTCTAAGAACTTTATGGAGAGAGACTATGTTGTTTAAAAACATTTTGGATATAAAAAGGGAAATTTGATTTTTCAATTCATGGAGGGCAAAGTGCTTACACTGCAGTGTTCTGGAGAAGCTCAGGACCTGTCTAACTACATTAATGAGTAGTAATGGATTACATTTGAGTAGGCACATATGGTTTACCAGCAAAACAAAAGGCAGTATTATTTGGATATATGCAAAGCAGCAGCTGGCCAGTTTGGGGACATAGTAAACATAAGCTACAGCATTGGGGAATACATGTGGATACCATCTCAGCTGTGTGTGTGAGGGAATGTTCTAGATCTTTGAGGGTGTATGTACTGTTGGCTCCAGTGGAAGATGAGTTAGGCCTGGGGTGGGCCAAAGACTTGCGGGGTTAGCTCTTGAGATGCACATGCTGTGAAAACAAATCTTGCATTCCCGGGGGGGGGGGGGTATCAACATCCAGGAGACAAATACTGGTCTTTGGGGGCAAAATATCATACTCTTTCTTTTTTAATATATGAAGCACAGATACATACATGGTACAAAAACAGATGTACAGTTTATCTGTGGCATTACATTTTTATTGGGGAGTTTGGCTGGCTTAAAAGTGCTCTCTGTAGGGGGGACAATAATGAAAACAAGTTTAGCTTAAATAAAGAGGAAAAGTTACTCCCAACACAAAAGTCCAAACAGGTCAAATCGTTTCCATTATCTGGAACATTCTTTCCAAGTTCATGTCCGGAAAGGCATAAGCCCATGGGAGGGAACATCATCAGATGCTCATGAACATTTCTGCTATTTCCGTCCTGACATCCCCAGAGATGTTCCATATAGTGTATTTGCACCAGTGTCTTATTCAGAATGGGGCCTTCCTTTAGGGCCCTTTCTTAGAAAATGTGTACACTAGGCTTTTCCGTATTGCTTCCTAGGAGATTTCTAGAAATAATGACAATGCATCTTAATCTTGGGGTGAATGGGTGCGTACAACTCAGAACAATGCCCCCAAGCCTCACTTGTTCTAGCATACTGCAGTCAAGGAACAGCTGAGATGTTTGTACCTGCTCATGAGGGGCCACAACTCCTCCCACAAACCCTTCTAGTAGGCTCTAGGTGAGTTTCTCTTTATGTTCCTGGGACTCAGGCTCTCCATATATCTATTTTTCCCCTCTGGAGTCTCTGTTGGTGTCCACTGCTCACAGGGCAGTTAAGGGAGGGACCTTGCCCTTGCCCTGTTGCTGGTGTCATCCACCACAAAGGGTCACTGGACTCCCCACTTCTTCACTGCAGCTCAGCCCCAGAGCTGTCTTGGAGAAAGGGAAACTGTCCTCCTGAGCTCAGGGGTCTGATGGAGCCTCTAAGTTGGTCTGGAGCCGATGATATATCCTTCCCTCCATGGTCCTTGTCATCTCTATCCCTCTTCTAAGTTCTTTTTTTAAATGTTTATTTATTTAGAGAGAGAGCGTGCCCATGAATTGGGGAGGGACAGACAGAGAGGGAGAAAGAGAAGCCCAAGCTATCCCAATCTGTGCTGTCAGCGCAGAGCCTGACACAGGGCTCAATCCCGTGAACCTCGAGATCATGACCGCAGCCAAAATCAAGTCACTTAAACAACTGAGCCACCCAGGAACCCCTCTTCTAAATTCTTAACAAGATGATTTTCTTCCCACAGGATCCCTATGTCCCCATGTGTGTTAGGCTGCTCAGGCTACTGTAACACAATGCCACAGACGGAGTGGCTTATAAACAACAGAAACTTATTTCTCACAGTTCAGGGGGCTGGAAGTCTGAGGTCAGGCTAGCAGTATTGTTGGACGAGGGCTCTTTTCTCAGTTGCAGACTTCTTTCTGTATCCTCACATGGCAAAAGGGGCTAGGGAGCTCTGTGGGGTCTCTTTTATAACAGCACTCATCCCATTCATGAGGGCTCCACACTCGTGACCTAACCTAACATAACCCATCTCCTAACACCATCTCATACTATTAGGATTCCAGCTTGTGAATTTGGGGAGAGGACAAACATTCAGACCACAGCACCATATGAAGGAGCTCACTCATTAGATAGTGGGAGAGGGAATACTCCTGACCTCTCATCCAGCCCTCTGTCAGTGTAGGCTCCATAAGACCACTTATCTACAAGTGCATGGTAATAATGATCAGTGGGGGCAATGTGTAACTTAGCAGGGGTTCCGGAACACTGAGTTGTCCTTTACTTCAAGAGAACTCACAAATGAGTTAACATACTCACCCTCAAATTCCCAAAATTTTCATGGGTTGCTTTTTACTGGGGAAGTGTTGATAAGTACCCCTGCTTATTTAGAAACTGTAAACGCCCAGAGGAAAGAAATGGGAAAATAAATTTCTGGGAACTTTTAGCAGAGTATGAGAGAGATTTTTAAAGAGTGGCAGGGCACAGCCTGGGTGGTAGAACAGACACTCGGGAGCTGGGAAGGGGCTAGCTAGGAAGTGAGCAGGACCTCACAGGACCAGGAGAACTAACACGGCAGGTGTGTAGTGGGGCCCAGCATGCCACCTTGAACACAAGCCTAACCTTCTTCTGGTATCATTGGTTTACAGCCCTATGACACAGTACATCAGAAGATTTTCTTCAGGGATCAAAACCTTCAATTTCATAATGAAAATCAAAGTACAAGTTGGGTTATTAATACAGCATTCTCTCTTTTTTTATGCCAGCTTTGCTTTACTATATCTCTGGAGATATAGGGTTATTTAAACATTGACTTCCTACTTTCTTTAACTGTGAAGTTAACCCATTTTTCCAGGATCTAGAGATAACTATGATGACCCTAAAGGGAATCAGGAGATAGGTGCTGAAAATAGAATGAATACAGTTCTATTTCTGACAATATTATATCTGTGTATTTATGTATCTCTATCTCTCTCCCTCTGTCTATCTCTGAGAATCGTTATCTCCATATCTGTCTCTCCATCTCTGTATAATCACACACAGCCCAGGAATTCACCAGTAAGAATGGATACCTCTGTAGGTACCAGGCACTAACCTTTTATTTGCTAGATTGTTGATGGCTGGAGAGGGAGAGGGGCACTCAGGTGGTTTAGAAATAGTCCAGCCTTTAACTAGATGGGACAGGCATCTTGATGGATATTTGCTTTTCTTTGTTTAGATTTCCCTTTAGTTATCTTTTCCTTTAATGAACTTTTCATTTGTTTATTATGATTTTGTAAGGGACCGGGGCAGGAGATGAAAATGATTACAGTGTTTTATTTTTTCTTTATACTAGGCATATGGGCAAATATGGAAACTTAGGGAGACCTGGGTTGGTGAATATGGCCAGGGCCAAGGAAACCATTGTAAGCCAAATGGTTTTGCTATTGGAGGCCTCCTGATTTTTGAAAGCTGTTTGCAAGAGTGATTTATTTGCAAAGAGGTACTGCAGGGAAAGGTTTTTTGTATCTCTACTGTTGAAGGCCACCCAGTTCAACAGTGTAAAAGTTCCTAGGATCAAGTATGATTCCAGACTCACTGTTTAGTTATTCAAAGACTCATTGGTCTTCTTAAGAGGGTGAATGGAATTTAAAAAAATGGGTAAGGCCTTTTTACGCTCCATTTAGTTCAAACAGTCCAAAAGTGCCAAGAAAATGTTCTCAAGTTCATGTCTTACATGGTAGACGGCTTTGAGCTTGCTGGACTGTAATGTTTATCATTTCACTGTTTTTATGTTACTGCTCCTAGTACCATCATTTTTCCAGAGTGGTAACATAGAGCTACTTTTGTTGCTTAACTTTAATTAAATCTGAGAGATTGAAAAATGTAATGATACTTCTTTTCTCAGAATTGTACTATGTAAGTCTTTTATCTTACAATTGTTGGAGTCATATATAGGTTTATGGTTTGAAGTAGAACAGAAGTATTATTCATGGTTCAATTAAGGTAAGAAACTCTATTCCTTTTCTTACTGAAAGTGCTGCAGTATACAGCTGGATCCCACCTGTGAATACTGGGAAGAGTGGTTCTAGTAATAACATTTCCTTTTGTGGGCCACCCACCCCTCCAGCATCAGTTCCAATCCTTATTCATTATTTTTTCCCCAAATCATCACTTCTGTCCAAAGTTAGCTTTCCCCGTTTAAATTCACCCTAGCAAGTGCCTCATACTTGTAATCCCTTTTGCAAGTTTGTACCATAGCACATTGTGATTATAGATTATTTGCTCATTTGATTTTGTCCTTAAATGAACCATCCTATAGCACTTCATTCATTCATTCAACAAGCATTTCTTGAGTGTCTAGTATGTGTACCGTGTCTCTTATATCATGAAGGCTACATTATTGGCTGAATGAATGAAAGAGTGAACACCAGTCAGTCCACTGGTGCTGCTCATCCAACAATAAACAAAAGAGATGAACTTCTTAACCTCATGGAGCAAATAGGTTGGTGGGGAAAGAAGGTAGATATTAAAAATTACATATAATTACATAATTAATATTTTATATTATATAGGTATATAACTAATCATTTAGCTATCACTACTCTACAAGCTATTAAGGAAAGGCGTATGGTGCTGAGTACAATCATTTAGCTATCACTACTCTACAAGCTATTAAGGAAAGGCATATGGTGCTAAGTTTAATAGAGGGACCTGACCTAGTCTGGGAGTGAGGTCAGATCTCCCTGAGGAAATGGCATTTTATTTATTTATTTATTTATTTATTTATTTATTTATTTATTTATTTAACTTTTTAAATATTTTTTTAAAAGTTTATTTATTTTGAAAGAGAGAGAGAGAGAATGGGGGAGGCAAAGAGAGAGAGAATTCCAAGCAGGCTCCACACTACCAGTGCAGAGCCTGACATGGGGCTTGAACCCAAGAGCCATGAGATGGTGACCTGAGCCAAAGTCAAGACTCACATGTTCGACTGAGCCACCCAGGAGCCCCTTCATTTTTATTTTTTGGGAGAGAGAGTGTGCATGCACCCAGATGAGTGAATGGGGGAGGGACAGAGGGAGAGGGAAAGAGAGAATCCTAAGCAGGCTCAATGCTCTGCGCAGAGCCTGACTTGGGACTCAATCTCATGACTGTGAGATTATGACCTGAGCCAAAATGAAGAGTTGACACTTAATTAAGCCATCCATGTACCCTGGAAGTGGCATTTTAAAATAAGACCTGAAGGATAAGTAGCCATTACACTGATAAAATTGTAGTGAATACTTACAGCTCTCCAAATATTACAACATCTTTGCATCTCTTGAGTTTGGCACAGTGCCAATGCCAAGTAGGTACTCAATACATGAGAATAAGTAAATCTCAATAGTGAATATTAAACTTGTCCTATTATGAACCAGTCACTGTACTGGGTTTGTTAGAGAAGGGGTGGGTGGGTGCCAAGGATGTGGTGTGGGGCAAGGAGGAATTTCCAGCATCATCTTCCCCAACCATCATAGGCTCTCTCCCCAGTGCCCTCCCTCACTGTTGCCCCACTTTCCTCTCAGCACAGATCCTTAGCTGCTTCTTTTCAGACAAACTGAGTCCATTTGTATGGACTTCGTCAGCTTCCTACTGCCACTCTGCGAACTTCCTTTCTTTGTTCTCTCCCTTGCCAGCCTTATCACCAACCTCACCTTCCTTTCCCCAAACTGATTTCTCCACCTGTGCTCTTGATCAGATCCTCTTAGATCTGTCTTTAAGGACTGTACTCAAATTGTTGAATTCAAAGGAATCTTTGCCATTTCTCATTTTTGTCTATGTCCTTGGTAGAATCTGTTGCTTTTGAGTGTCTTCATTCTTGAAGTGTTCTCCAGCTTCAGGACTATTTTTGTTATACCAGACCCCTTGGTCTCCCTCCAACTGGAGAATATTCTGCTCTTTTCTGTCTTTTATACTGTCCCCTCCTCCTCTATTTGCTCCTAACATGGTAGAGGAAAACCAGTTTCTATCCTCTGCCTTATTCTCTTTCTCTACACACTTCTTCATGGATCTTACCTGCTTCTCTTACTCAGTCTGACACCTGTAAGTGTATCATGCCCAAATCCATAGTTCCAGTCCGGACTTCAGCCCCAATCTCTAAAACCATTTATCCAACTGCCTTTTGGATGCCCCCACTTGTGTTTTGTACAATTGCTTCAAATTCAGTCTGTGCAAAATTGAGCTCATTCTTTTCTCCACAAGCTGAACTGCTCTTCCCATTAGTTCCTGCCTTGATAGATAACACTGCTCTACACCCTGTCATTCCAACTGAAAAGCTGATAGTCATCTCTGACTCTGCCCTTTCCTTTTCCCTTAATTCTTAATTGGTGAACAAGTGTGTGCATTTTCAAAGACTCTCTTTTATGTTCCTCCTGCCACTAATTTATTTCAGGCTTTTTGCCTGCAAGAGCCTTCTACCTAGGATGCTTCCCTTCAGTCTCTCAAATCTCCAGCCCATCCTCCATGCTGCTGTTAGAGTGAGTTTTCCAAGGTACAAATCTGACCATGTCTCTCTCACTTTAAGCCCTTCAGTCATTCTTCATTGCTAAGGATAAACTTCAAACTGTTTAGGTAGCTTTAAAGGTCTTTCATATCTAGATCTTATGCCTGCTCTGGTCTTACTTTTTCTACACCTCACCATATGCTGTAGTTCTTCATACTATTTCATAACTTCATGCTCTGCACTATGGTTTACTCTGTACTTATGTTTTACTCTGTGTAGAAAGCTGTTTTCTCCTTTGATTGCCATGGTAAAGATTTAGGCCCTTCTTAAAATACAGTGCAAGGACCAAATGTTTCTCAGGTTTAAAGCATATGCACGTCTGTATGTGTATGGATAATATAACTCATTCATATACACCCAGCACACAAACACGATTGATTTAAGAGTGGGGAAGGGAGTTGTATATGGTAACACTTTTTTGGGGCCTTTGGTTATTCATATATCTTCCTTTTTAGATTACCAGGAATAGCAACGCAAAGGTTCTAATACATTCGTTAGGAATTCTTTCACATAGAAGGCCCTCAGTAAAACCCTGATGGTTGGCCAATTATCTGACATCAAATGTAGCAGGCTAAGAGACTTTCCTAGCTTGATGAGTCAAAGGGGGTAGGTTGGGGGCAGGGCACAAAGCTGTGAAACAAGCCCGGAGGAAGAGTCAAAGAAAAATAGGAGGCTTTGAGTCTATTGTTGGTTTGTTCATTCAGTGTCTTGGGATATTGGTGGAGTCAAGTGACATCTGGCTCTCAGGTGGCAAATACCTACATGGACAGGGCACTGGGTAGAACTTGGGTCTTCCTGACTATTCTGGGTCCTCTCATATTTTGGCAAAGTGAACCCACAAGCCAAAGGGCAAGTTTATTATACTAAAGCAATCTCTTAGCTATCTCTCTATTTCTCTTTGTGAAAATGAAAGAAAGGGGGGCAAAAAATGAAAATGGATAAATCTCCAAGTGTGAAGATTCATAGCCTTCTGAGAACAAGTCTAAGTGACTTTGAGAATTGCCTGCTGAATCCCAGTAAAGCCCCAGAAGTATATGTGGTGTTTCTTTCTAGCTGGCAGAATAAAAGGCAGTTGGCATAAAGGAGAAAGCCAATGTTAATAAATAGGCTAAAATAATAAATAAATAGTATAGAAAGTTTGATTCTTTCTAAATGTGCGGTTCAATTTGCTAATAAAACCACTTATTTACTTTAGCAAAGCCATAGGTTTAGCCAGAGTTCAGTTTTATAGGTTTAATATATAATTTCAGCATCACTTATTATAATCATGCTCTTAAAATTTTTGACTTTCAGAATCTTGAGAAGGAATAAAGTAGAAAATATATTGGACTTGCAAGGAGTGGAGGCAAATTTTTCTTTCTTTTTAAAAAAATGTTTTTATTTATTTTTGAGAGAGAGAATGAGCAAGGGAGTGGCAGAGAGAGTGGGGACAGAGGATCCAAAGCAGGCTCCACACTGACAGCAGCGAGCCCAACATAGGGCTCAAAATCACAAACAGTGAAATTATGACTTGAGCCAAAGTCGGATGCTCAACTGACTGAGCCACCCAGGCGCCCCAAGGCAAACTTTTCAATGGAAATTTTATAGTAAAGAGTAATTTGGAGGAAGATTTCAACTTTGTTTTCAAATTAACTTTAGTCTGAGATGGTTTCAGGAGTAGCAAACCTATTTGTTTGGTTCTGTAAAACTTTATACTCTAGGCAGGCAGTCAGACTCCCTAATCTTGTCAGGTTTCCTCTCTTGAATAGAAAAAACAAAACAAAACAAAAACCCAGGGGTCTTGGTAGGACTGCTCTGGAGAACAATTTTACATTAGTGTGACTTTGAAGTGGAACGCCTGTTGATCCTATTAAATCTCTACTAGAGGAGACTAGCTGCCACCTATTGCTGAGGTTTTAAGTGCTACGTAGCCTGAATGCCAGTCATTATAGAAAATCTGCTCTCACCATCAGGGCTCCTTCCAGGGCCCCACAATACTTGGGTCATTTCTGTCATGGACTCGTATGCCCTATTGTAGGCATTTCTTTGAGTTTTTTGAATCCATAGGACCGGGGGGAATCTTGCACATCTAAGGAATCTTCAAGGTCAGCTGGACCACTTAACTTCTCTCTCAGGAACCCATTTACAGGTCCAGAAAAGCCATTTCCTCATCTCAGACCAAAAACAATCTAGGGTTTCCAACATCTCTGTGGCATGAAACTACATTAATTTGATATTAGGGTTTTTAATCTCCCTCAGACCTCTGGGATGGCTCATGTTCAGTTTGAGAGGTATATAGCACCTGAAGAGGCCTCCTCACAAGACTTGTGAGCTGGCACGCCCAGTTGTGACTGTATTTCCCACAGGTTCACTCTAAACTGATGTGTATACCATAAGACCGATTGGTTTGTTTATTGTGAGAATTGTTCCTGGTGAGGGCTGGACACTTGAAAGTTGGCAAATACTTTTTCTCCTGAAGGTTGTGCTTGGTAGGTACAGAACAAGAGCCATGAGGATCAGGATCTTGCAGGATTTTTTTTTTTTTTTTTTGGCTACAGGGTAACTGCCCCTCAATAGAAGGTTTCTCTTTAGTCTTCACATTTATTCTTTTTTATAATTAGTTCTTTTCTTCCTTGACAGGACTTTGACAAATTCTTACTCCTTAGTTAAAGAGTTAGTTCACATATGCTTTCTTCAGGTATGTTGAGGCCACTAATAACACTAAAGATTTTGTTTACATTTCATCAAGACTAAATTATTTTTTCAGCTTCCTTACTTCTGTTTTTGATGTGGAAGCTACAAGCCTTCTGCAGATATCCAATGTCATTTGCCACGTGCTGCTTTTAACCAGTTTAACCCTTCAGATTCAGGGATTCTTAACTCCATAGGTACTAACTACAGCATATGTTTGCAATATTAAAGTGAATTACAACATATTTTGTTTTGAGAATTACAACAGAATTGGAAATAATAAGACACTATAAACAGATTAGAAAATGTCTGCCTTAGAATAATTGCAAAATTATAGACAATTTTTTTTCATTTGGGAAACTCAGAAGGGATGTTGAAATTTGTTAAAGGATAAAATGGAGGAGTATAACACATTTACGATAGCAAAATAAGCCAACAGAAAGTGCTAAAACATGGATAGGGAAAACTGTAAAACATCCTGAGAAACACAAAAGTGGACTTGATCAAATGGAAATGCATACCAAGTTCTCGGGTAGAAAGACTCAACATTATAAAGATGTCAGTCCTGAGTTAACCTATACGTGTAATGCAATTCCAATAAAAATGTAACATCCTAGAAAGCAGAACAAAGATGCAAGAATATTCAGGAAACCTTTTTAAAAAAGAGCAATGAGCAGAGTGAATTCTGTCAGAATATTAAAACATATTACAGAGCTTCTATAATTAAAATAGTGTAGTGTTGATTCATAAACCAAATTGCAAATGGATATAGAAGTTATTATACAGGCAGCATCAGAGTTCAGCGGGGAAAAGATAGAATTTTATTTATTTTGTTAATCTGAATTGTATGGAGAACTCTCATGTAAACTTTCCTAAGGTTTCCTAAGATTTACTTTATCATTTCCATTCTATCTCTGTCTGCTCTACACACACACACACACACACACACACACACACACACACACATCTATATCTATCTATATATATATATATACACACACACACATCTATATCTATATATATATATATATACACACACACACACCTATATCTATCTATCTATATATATATACACACACACACATCTATATCTATCTATATATATATATACACACACACACATCTATATATAGATATATATATCTATATCTATCTATAGATAGATATAGATGTGTGTGTGTGTATATATATATATAGATAGATATAGATGTGTGTGTGTGTATATATATATATAGATAGATATAGATGTGTGTGTGTGTATATATATATATAGATAGATATAGATGTGTGTGTGTGTGTATATATATATATATATATATAGTATAGATATAAATATTTAAGAAGAGGTGCACAATCATGTCCTTTTACCTGATAATATTTTAGTGCATATTTCATAAGAAAAAGAGTATTCTTTTATGTATCCACAGTACAGTCATAAAATTTGAAAATTTAATATTGATGCAGCACTTTAATATATAATCCAGATTCTAGTTCTTTCAGTTATCTCATAATGTCCTTCGTGGCAATTTTTTCCCTAGTACTATATGCTATGTAGAATCACATATTGCTTTTAGTTGTCATATCTCTTTAGTTGCCTTTCTCTGGCCTTTGCTGTTGTTATAGTTTGAAGAATATAGATCAGAACTTTTAGAGAATATTTCTTGGGTTTCTGTGATGTTTCCTCTTGATAGATTCAGATTATAGGCTTTTTGGGGGCTGAAACAGAAGATAGAGTTTTAAATGAGTAGTAATAGGATAATAGCATAACCATGTGGAAAAATATACTATTTACCAGGATAAATCTAAATGTTTTAGAAATTTATTATGAAAAAATGAAAGCAGATTAAAGCATAGATGAGTTTCTTTATAAGATGGGAATTATTTCCTGTAATTCAAAGTCCATGAGCAGTAGGAGTTGATAAATTATAAGAAAAAATCTTTTTTATGCCCTCCCTCCAAATAGTATTCATAAATATAGTAAAATGGCAAGATGGCAAAATATTTGCAACTTCTCTCACAGATAAAGGATTAATATCCTATTATTTAAAGGGCTTCTAAAAATAAAAAAAGAGCAAAAATCCTACAGAAAAATAAATAAGAGATATTAAGAACTAATAGCAAAAGAAATTCAAATGGTTTTTAGAAATGTGAAAAGATACTCTGTCTTGTTTCTAATAAGAGAAATATACATCAAAACTACACTGAGATACAACTTATCAGCTATCACAAAAGTTTTACATTAAATACTGTCAGTTTGTGGAGAAATACGTACTCTTGGGCATTACTAGTGGAAATGCAAACTACCAGATTCTGACAATATTTAGCAAAGTTACATACACATTTATCCTCTGGTCAAGCAGCTCCACTTCTAGGAATGTGTCCCAAGGACATAATCTATTCCCAAAGTTATGCCTCCAAGTTATGTCCAAGACAATTTATTGAAGTAGTATTTGCAAGAGCAAAAGGCTAGAAGGCACATTTGTCCACAATAGAGGACTGGTTGAATAAATTATGGTATAACCACCTCCTGGAGTGATATGTGACTGTAAAAATAAATGAAGACCACTATGTAACTATAAAAACAAACAAATGAATATGTCTGTATACTTTCATGACATTGACATGATTGCTGAGCTATGTTGTTAATATATTGTTAAGTGGAAAGAGTAAGGTGGAGAAAAATGATCAACAAAAGGGGATATGTATGTATGTTTTTGTTTATATACATATCTATTATATGTATATGTATGTAAAATCTCTAAAATATCAAATGGAAATGAAAACATAGCAAACAGGCACATGAAAAAATGCTCAACATCACTAAACATCAGGGAAATGCAAGTCAAAACCACAATGAGATATTATGTCACATTATATCAGATTGGCTACTATCAAAGAGACAAAAAATAACAACTGTTGGAGAGGATGTAAAGAAGAGTACCCTCTGTTGGTGGGAATGTAAACTGGTGCACCTGCTATGGAGAACAATATGGAGGCTCCTCAAAAAATTAAAAATAGAACCATATGATCCACCAATTCCACTTCTGGGTATTTATCTGAAGAAAATGAAAACACCAATTTGAAGAGATATATGTACCCTCTATGTTCACTGAAGCATTATTTACAATAGACAAGATATGGAAATAACTCAAATGTCCACTGATAGATTAATGGAATAAAGATGTGGTGTATATATAATAGAATATTACTCAGCCATAGAAAAGAATGAAATCTTGCCATTTGCAACAACATGGATGCACCTAGAGGGTATTGTGCTAAGTGAAATAAGTTACTCTGAGAAAGACAAATACCATATACTTTTACTTACATGTGAATTCTAAAAAATAAAACAAACAAACAAAACAGAAACAGATTCATAGATTCAGGAAACAAACTGTTAGTTACCAAAAGGGAGAATGGTTAAGGGGTGGGCAAAATAGGTGAAGGGGATTATGAAATACAAACTTCCAGTTATAAATAAATCCTGGGGATGTAATGTACAGCATAGGAAATATAGTCCATAATATTGTAATAACTTTGTATGGTGACAGATGATGACTAGACTTTTCATGGGGATCATTTACTAATGTATAAAAATACCAAATTACTATGATGTACACCTGAAAATAAGAGGATATTGTATGTGATTTATACTTCAATAAAATGAAAAGGAAACAAATGAATCCAACTAAGTATCAAGTTGGTGACATAGCCACATAAAGGTCTATTTCCAACATATTTTAAAACACATCTCTCATGATGTTTTCCCTAAAATCAAAAAGTGTACCTTCCAGAAAATAAAAAAAAAAAGAGAGGGAGGGAGCCAAAACATAAGAGACTCTTAAAAACTGAGAATAAACTGAGGGTTGATGGCGGGTGAGAGGGAGGGGAAAGTGGGTGATGGGCATTGAGGAGGGTATCTGTTGGGATGAGCACTGGGTGTTGTATGGAAACCAATTTGACAATAAATTTCATATTAAAAAACAGTGTACCTTACAGAATTGTCTGACTTCAGCTCTGCAGTACAAAATATGTAAGATGAGCCTGGAATATCTTATAACATAAAATGAAGAATTAAAGACCATGGGATCATGACAAAATAATTCAGGAACCAACTTGAAGGGATTTTGATTAATTAAAAATGGAACAGATACCACCTCATGCCTGTTAGAATGGCTTAAATCAAGAAGACAAGAAACAAGTATTGGTGAAGATGTGGAGAAAAAGGAATTCTCATGCACTGTGGGTAGGAATGTAGATTGGTACAGCCACTGTGGAAAATGTATAGAGGTTCCTCAATAAATTAAAAGTAGAAATACTATATGATTCAATAATTCCACTATCAGGTATTTACTCAGGAAAAACGAAAACACCAACTCGAAAAGATATACACATCCCTGTGTTTACTGCAGCATTATTTACAATAGCCAAAACATGGAAGCAACCTAAGTGTCTATCAGTAGATGAATGGATAAGGAAAACATGGTATATACACACAATGGCATATTACACAGCCATAAAAAGGATGAGATCATGCCATTTGAGACAACATGGATGGACCTAGATGATATAATGCTAAGTGAAATTAAGCCAGAATGAGAAAGTCAAATACCAATATGATTCCACTCATTAAGTAGAATCTTAAAAAATGAATAAACAAACACAGCAGAATCAAAACTATAAATACAGAGAACAAACTGGTGGTTTCCAGAGGGGAGGTGGGTAGAGGGTTGGGCAAAATGGATGAAGGGGAGAGGGAGATACAGACCTCCAGTTATGGAATGAGTAAGTCACGGGAATAAAAAACAGAGTAAGGAAAACAGTCAATGATATTGTAATAGCAATGTCATGGGACAGATGGTAGCTATACTTGTGATGAACATAGCATAATGTATTAACTTGTCAAATCACTAAGTTGTACACCTGAAACTAATGTAGCACTGTGTGTCAACTATACTCAAATTTTAAAAAATGGGATAATTTGAGCGTCAATAAACAAGGGACTAATATCTGCAATAGATGAAATGTACAAAATACTTTTAAATTCATGAGTTCCTAATGATAGGAAAAGTAAAAACAGAAAAATCCTTTTATGGATGCTAGGGAATGAACTCAATTTTTTGAAAATTGATAAAGAGAAAGAAAGATCAAGCATTTTACCTTCTTTCCTGTTCAAAGTAGACCCCAGGGCAATCAAATCATTGATGAAGGAACAATGCTCTTAAAAGAAACATTCAAGCTAAATGAAGAAAGAATAGAATGAGAATCATCTCCATTTTTCAGCCACTAATGAAACAATTCAGCCAATGGCCTTCAATGTCTGCTAATATCACAAAAAGAGATGACCAGGTATAATGACATAATGTGCTTCTTGAGGCCTGCATTTAACCACACATGGGGTATTTTTGTCAAAAAAAAAAATCAAACCTAAATTTAATCAAGCCTTTAGACCTAATTAGTAGTTTGTAGTAAGAAATAGGCAAAGAGGGACATGTTAAATGACACTATGGGGATACAGCTGGTAAAATTCATAGTGTGAGAAATGATTCAGGAAAAAAATCCTGGTCTGTTCAATAACCAACAGCAAGAGAGAGAGTACTACAGACTGAAGTATGAGATGTATCAGTTGCAACATATAAGGACCTTGATTTCAATGAGTAATGAGTTTGATTACTTACTGGATGTTTGATGATATTAAATAATTGTTTCCAAGTTTTCATATATGTTAATGGCTCTGTTAAAAAAAGAGTCCTTGTCTTTTAAAGATAGACTGATATGTTTACAGACGAGATTGTGTGATGTCTAGGATTTGCCTCAAGGAATCCAGTGTTGGTGGAGCAGAGTGAATGAGTTATAGATGCAGCATGATTGGCCAAAAGTTGGTAATTGTTGAGACTAGGTGATAGGTGATGGGTTCATTATGTTAGTCTTCTATTTTAGTATATGTTTGACACTTTGCATTAAAAAGAGAGAAGAGGTATACTTAGAGATATGCCTTTCTTTCATAGGTATGGTGAAACCATGGAATAAACTGGCCCTTTCTTCATTAAATGGGAAGCTTAATTGCCATTTTGGAATTTTTAGAGTATTGTGACAAAAGCAGATGTATCCCCTATAAAATGCCATGGGTCTTCCTAGAGGTGTTATGTGCACTTGATGACTTCTAGCTCAGTGCGTCCCCTCTAGGACATTGAGAATGACATTCATGATTTTGGTTCCAAGGTCAGCTCTTGCATTTTGTTCCCAGAAGGCTGCACCAACAGAGTGCTTTGAGGGACTCAGCTGTGCCTTGTCTGTGAACTCAGAGTGTGAAGTGTATGTAACTGTCTCTGCTTCTGTTCCAGAAGTATTTGACTCCCCTCTGTGTAGTCTGTCAGTGGCTGATCAGGTGCTGAATGGGAGTCAGGTGGACCCCTTACCAGGAGCCATTCTAAGAACTCCATCTTAATTTGCTGAGTGAGGCTGTCAACTGAAATTGGTTTTCTGAAGGGAAAAGTAGATTTCCTATTACCATTGCCAGAGCCGTTGTTCCCACCAGTGGTATTTTAATTGCATACCAAGCAGCTGTCTGCATATTTTGTTGTCCAACATGTCTAAATTTGTTCCCCAAATGATTCCAGTGCATTTTCTTTTTCAGCAACAGAATGGAGTATCTTAAAGGAGGATGTGTTGCACAGACATTTATCAGGGTGAGGTCCCTAACTGTCTGGAACTGATACAATGACTTACTTTAACATCAAAAATTTAATTCTTGAAATGGTAGAGTCCCTTCTTTCACACATTTGGAGGCAATATTAAGAATACAAGAGGTATAAATCATTGCTATGGTACAGTTGATAAAATTTTTGTCAACTTTAGATTATTTCTGTCTGGAAATAAAACTGGATATGTTGATCTCACCGCATTTTATTACCTGTTCCCATGGGTAGCTGAGGGCATATTCCCACAGAAGAGTGTTCTCAAAATGTTCCCTTGGCCTGACTTAGCTTGAGAAATAAGGCTTAAAGCTATTGGATTATCTTTGGGTTGGGAAGCAGGAGGCTAGTTCAGGACCAGAATTCAGACCTTTTCCACACTCGTCCTGGTTGAATCTGTTGATGTTGGCCTGTGCCTGTCCTTAGCTGTGTCACGCATTCAGAGACTTTTTATCCCCAGCAAGTGTGTCCAGAAAGCATCAATGTGAAATGGAAGACAATGGCCTACTCCAAATGTGTGTCACTTGTCAAGACCTTGTGTCTTGATACGGGGTTAGAGCTGAGTCTACTAAAGTGTCTGGAATTCCATTCTGAGCCTGTGCTATTTCTGGATTTTCTGTCTTAGATGCATCATTTCAACTTGGAGAAGGAATAAGTAGAAAATAAACCCTCATTTATTTTTAAATATTGTGCTCTTGTCATGGGGAAATCATATTGTCAAAGTGCTTCAATATCTGACTTAAAAACAAAAGCAGAGTTTCTTGGTCAAAAGTAAACTGAGATAAGTTCAAAAACACTCATTTAGTTCACACTGTGGAAATTTTAGTCCTTTCTTGCATTTGGCCAAGTGTGGCAAAACTGAGGAAGACATTGTTTCTTTCTTCAAAGAATTCTCAGCATAAGAAACCCGACAGTTATAAAACTGGACCTTTAATGTTCATGGATTTGATATTAGAGATTTTGACTCTTCTGAAGTTATCCTCAAGGCCTAACAGGGAGCCATTTAGAATTTTGCTGAAACCAGATCATTGTCAGGGGAGGGGTATGGTCACTGAACTGGTGATTGAGTCCAGCAGTCTCCCCCATCCCTTCCCTCCCTCCACAACAGTCCTTTTGGAGCTCAGTTTTGCTGTTATGTACTCCAGCACCAATTTTATAGTGTAGACTATAGGCTTGGTGATACTGAGGGATTTGCTGATCTGTGATGATTTCAGGAGTGCTAAGCTGAAGAGAGATCTCACAATGTGAGAGTCAGCAGACAAGCACTGACCCAGCCTAGATAGGTTAGAGATGGCCCCATGTAAGATAAAATGCCCTAGCTGAGCCGAAGAGAAGTGGTGGGAATGGGCCAGGGGAACACATAACTGGCAGTCACTGATGCTGTGGAATGAATTTTGCATTCTCTTCAGAGAAAATAGGACATTCATAGAGCATGGGGGTGGACAGCATGACATATTTTGGAAGGAAAGTAAGCAATTCATCTGTTCAACATTTGATAAATATTTATTTATTGAGCATCTCCTACATGTTTAGGTTCTGTTGTAGGGGTTAGGGATATAGTGGTGAACAAGACTGATAAACTCCTGTTTTCACAGAGCTTGGGGAAGATAGTAGTTAAATAATCAATAAATAAACAAGATAATTTCAGACAAATATAACTGCAAGAGGATATACCAGAGTGATTAAGACTCAGGCTAATAATTTAGTGTAGTACTTCTCCTAGGGCTTTATATTAAAAAGGCTGCTTATTTGTTCATAGGATTGAATGTCTAATTATGACATTTTAGAGGAAGTTTTATGTTATAGCAGAAGAGTACTTTTGACTGTCTCTCGAATCATCCAACATGATATTGATCTTGTCCATGAGAATGAATAGGGACATAGGCAGTATATGATAAGGGAGAAGAGGGGAGAAACTAATAGTGTTAGGCTAAGAAAGAAGAGGGAAAGAGTGGTAGAAAGAATGAGAAGACCAGGGTGCATATTGTGGAGTGGATTATTAAAAATAATTGCTGGCATTTTTTGAGTGCTTGTATTGATCAGGCATGGTGCTAAGTGATTTAGATATATTAACTTATTTTATCCTCACCACAACACTCTGAATTAGTTATCAGTATCACCCTCATTTTATGGAAACTGAGGCAGAGGGCTTTGATGACTTGTCCAAGGGCTTAAAGCCAGAGGTAAGCGTCAACCCAGACTGTTTCCTCAGTCCAAACTCCTCCCCATGAATTTCACTGCTGCTGCCAATGGCCTGGGACAGCTTCCTGGTGCTACATCCATTTACGTGCACACAGGATTGGGAGACTCATCTTTGCAGTCTTGGAGCCGGGCCAGCCTTGTGATTTTGCAAAAACGATTTTAATCTTTCTAGTGTCATAGCTTTGGGCTCATTTCTGTTTTGCCTCCTAAGAATGTCACCCAAGTAGACTTTGAGGATCCAGGGAGAAACGTATAACCCAATACAGGGTGTTATCAGAATCTCTGTTCCCCTCCTACGGGGATGAACACGCACATAACCTAGACCACTGGATGGCCTGTGAAAACTCTGGTGCTTTAGAGTCATGGAAATGAAGACTGGAAAGGAAACATAGGCATTGCCTCAGTGATGTCATGATGATGAGAATCTAGAGACAAATTCCAATACCTTCAGGAAAGGTGACTTCACAGCAGTCTTCAGTCATTCATTCCTATGTCTAACCACCCTGCGATCAGCATATTTCTTTTCCTCTCTTAGTCTTATACTTAACTGTGACTTCATTGCAGATGAAGTGGCCAAAGGGTACTTTGAGGTGGGCTGAATTGAATGCTGTGAGCAAGAGGAGATGTCAGCTTCCTTCCCAGCAACCTCCACCCCAGCCCTTTCCCTTTGATACAACTGAACTCTCCAGAATTTTCAGTTATTTGGGATAAATACTCACCTTTTTTTTTTTTTCAACGTTTATTTATTTTTGCGACAGAGAGAGACAGAGCATGAACGGGGGAGGGGCAGAGAGAGAGGGAGACACAGAATCGGAAGCAGGCTCCAGGCTCTGAGCCATCAGCCCAGAGCCTGACGCGGGGCTCGAACTCACCGCGAGATCGTGACCTGGCTGAAGTCGGACGCTTAACCGACTGCGCCACCCAGGCGCCCCAATACTCACCTTTTTGACAGAGCTTTTTCTGGACTTTCCCGGGAAGTATCACACGTTAACCTGAGCAGTCTATTTTGGGGAGGATTATATGATGCATATAAAATTTTCTAGTTTCATGCTCGATTTGTAAAATACTTCTGGAATTATAATTTTATTTTTGTATATCAATTATTGCAAAATTGCTTCTTTGTATGGAAATGAACGTTGATTTGCATGATGGTAGACAAGAAATACCACAATAATATTTTTAAAATAATGCTACATGAGGGACAGGGCTGGGTTTGTGCAGCAGAGGCCCAAGTCCTGGCTCCATTGCTCACTGGTCACCCTGGAACCTGTAGCTTAAATATTTCATACCTCAGTTCATTCAGCTGAAAATTTAAAATTTAGATGAGATCAGGGGCGCCTGGGTGGCGCAGTTGGTTAAGCGTCCGACTTCAGCCAGGTCACGATCTCGCGGTCCGTGAGTTCGAGCCCCGCATCAGGCTCTGGGCTGATGGCTCAGAGCCTGGAGCCTGTTTCCGATTCTGTGTCTCCCTCTCTCTCTGCCCCTCCCCCGTTCATGCTCTGTCTCTCTCTATCCCAAAAATAAATAAACGTTGAAAAAAAAATTAAAAAAAAAATTTAGATGAGATCATTTTAAAATTCTTTCCAGTTTTCAAAATTAAAGACTCCAAACTCTTAGAAACCAAAAGTAGGGTGGTGGTTCCCAGGGACGAAGAGGAGAGAGGAAAGGAGAATTGTTAATGCGTACAGAGTTTCAGTTTTGCACTATAAGAAAGTGCTAGAGATGTGTTGCACAACAGTGTGAATACAGTTAACACTACTGAATTATAAATTTAAGTGTTATGTGTTTAAAAAAATTTTTAATGTTTATTTACTTAGAGAGAGAGAGAGTGCAAGTGGGGAAGGTACAGAGAGAAGGAGAGACAGAATCCCCAGCAGGCTCTGCAACATCAGCGCAGAACCTGATGCAGGGCTCGAACTCACGAACTGTGAGATCATGACCCACGCTGAGATCAAGAGTTGGATGCTTAACCAACTGGGTCATCCCTAAGTTATATGTGTTTTTTACCACAATTAAAAGTCACGAACACTAGCAGGTTTCTATGTTTTGTATCTCAGTAAGGATAAAATTTTTTTAAAATTTGGAACATGAATACACTAAAATTGTAAGTCATATTTATCTTGAGGTCTACATGAACTTGAACTCCCAGACACATCTAACTCCCTACTTCAGAAGGCACACTCTCTCTACCTCTGTCTCTCTTTTTCTGGGGAGTCTCTATAGAGTTGTCCCTTTTGGGTGCATTTTAATGGCAAGGAAGTTGTCACAGTGCTCCCAAAGTGAAGATTGCTTGTCTGGATTCATTTATCTTCAAGAACTTTTTCTTCATGATGGGCCTGGAAAAATTTAGCATTTATCTCCAACATGGGAAATATTATCCTGCAGTAGTCTTTTCAAAGCTTGTCCTCAAAGCCAGAGAGTTGGCAAAGGCTTACATTTGGTTTTGGAGCAAAGAGAACTGAAGTGATTGTTGCTTCTGTTCAGAGTGTGTGCCTGAAGGAGGTCCTCCACGTTGCTTTTTCAACACTTTGTTGGATCCTCTGTGTTGACATGGTAACTTGGAGGAGAGTTGAGCTGCTCTGTGAACATCAGAGCATCCAAATCTAGTGGGGCCAGGGGGTACTTCGAGGTGGGCTGAATTGAATGCTGTGAGCAGGAGCAGATGTCAGCTTCCTTCCCAGCAACCTCCACCCCACCCCTTTCCCTAAACTGTGTGTTTGTTTGTTTGTTTGTTTGTTTGTTTATTTATTTGGTACCAGTAACATTTCTCCATTGTATATATTGATACAGAATACATTAGTTTTGCTGAAGCTTCAGAAAGTTTTAGAAAGGAAAATGTGAATATTCTTCTACTGAACATTTAGAAAATTAAGACTACTGTGCCTACCAAAAAAGTAAAAGAAAATAGAGATTCCACAAAGGGACAAATGCCTTTAGTAATGGTGAACTTCATTGGGCTACTCCTGTTGGGATGTTGTGATGCCTGTCTTACCTTCTATAGTTGATGGAAAGCTGTGGACTAACTCAAGGCACAAACTAACTCTGCATGTTTCCCTTGTGGTAAACTCTGGCTTTCTGATCGCTTCAGGGCAGAAGAGAGGCAATGCTCGGTGGGCATGTGGCTTTGTGCTGGTGATGGTGGGCTGGCGGGGGGAGGGGGGGGATGTGGGATGGGTTCTCCAGCTGAAACCAATAAAATCCACCTTGGAAGAATTCTGCAAAAGTCAGATGATGGCTTGACAGCCTCAAAATGCTCACACAGTTCCAACAGATGTGCAGTCCTTTAAAAAAAAAAAAAGAAGAAAAACAAGTTTCATGGAAAAAAAATAGACAATGGTTCTGAATTTGTCTCCCCACCCCCACCCTATGTCTTCCTCTAGGTCCATGATCATAAGCACTTACTTCTGAGTGATGTTAATTCATTAATCATTGCAAATACCCCCTGTTCAGACATCTCTGAAGTTGGCCACAACATTTCTTGATTTTTGGTAGAAGTGTGGTCAGTTTCATCCCCATTGATTTTGTCTGGGTGGAGAACTGGCTCTGTGTTAAGTGTGCTCAGGGGCCACTACTAGCCCCACGGGTTTTGCATTTTGATATGTGGCTAAGAAAACATCCAGGCTTTCTACTTTACTGGGTGTGGGTTATCTTTTAAGTTAGTATTACTGCACACCTTGCAACTTGTAGAGAAATGGGTGCTGAGTTGCTATCTTAAAAATGTTTCTCCCTTTCTTTTGCCATAAATGATTCCTACTTCTCAGAAACTTGCACATAAATTGTTTATAACAACATTGTTCATATTAGCCAAAACGTGGAAACAGCCCAAGCATCCATTGATAGATAAATGGATAACCAAAATGTAGTACATAAATAAAATAGAATATCATTCAGGTATAAAAAGAAATAACGTACTGAGACATGGCACAAATTGGATGAACCTCAAAAAGACACAAACTGTATGATTCTTATTATGTGATAAATCCAAACTAGACAAATCTATAAAGTCAAAGAGAAGGTGAAGTTGGTGGGGGGTGGGGTGGGGAATTGTATGGGTATTTTTGGCCCTTGAACTAGGCACAGTTACTATTTAGCTTATTTCCTTATATTCTCCCCCAGAAATTTATACATTCATGGTATATCATTTTCATAGTATATTATTCATAATACCATTTTCTTTTTTTAATTATTAATTTTTTTTAAAAAAACAGGGAGGGGGACAAAACATAAGAGACTCTTAAATATGGAGAACAGAGGGTTACTGGAGGGGTTGTGGGAGGGGGGATGGGCTAAATGGCTAAGGGGCATTAAGGAATCTACTCCTGAAATCATTGTTGCACTATATACTAACTAATTTGGATGTAAATTAAGAAAATAAAATTAAAAAAAATTTTTAATGTTTATTTTTGAGGGAGAGAGAGAAAGCACAAGCGGGGGAGGGCCAAAGAGAGGGGACAGAGGATCCAAAGCAGGCTCCGTGCTGACAGCAATGAACCTGATGTGGGGCTCGAACTCATGAACTGCGAGACCATGACCTGAGCCAAAGTCAGACACTTAACCAACTGAGCCATCCAGGCGCCTGGCATACCATTTTCTTAGTGGCAGATGTATTCTTTTGAAGAGTCTATACATCTGTGTTCATATCTAGCTCTGATTACAACTGAGAACTCTGGAAAATTGGTGGAATCTCTGGAACAGACAACTTGAGATGACTAATTGGTTAGCTTTGCACAGCCTTATGGGTCAGACTACAACAAATACAGTTTTATTTTCTCTTTTTCTTTATTTCACTGAAAATCTCCTTTACTTCTGTTCTTTTATTCAATTTCCTTGGCTGGTTTCCTATGTCGAATGTTTTAATAAAGGAAAGAGTTTTTCTCTTGCTTAGTATTCTACTGGAGCCTCAAAGTAATGGGAGATGCTAAAGTGAGCCTGTTTGTAAGAGTAGAACGCCATAAATCCCACTGTCACTGGGCAGTGGTAATTCATATTCTGGATAAGAGTGTCTCACTAGGAGGAGAACATGACTGGGAGGAGGCTGTAGAGGAGGATGGAGAGAATGAATAGAAGGCAGGTAGAGAAGTCCACTGGGGCCCATTAGAAGTGGAAGAAAAGCAACAAGAGTGGACTTTTAGAGTACTGGGGCCTTTGCATGCATTGTGAGGCAAGACTTAAAATAGGGTCACTGTGCTCCCCTGTTCCACTATACAATTCTGGATAGAATTGTATTTCAGTTTCGTGGTCTTGCTCTTTTTTTTTACATCCCTTAGCCACAAGAGACAAGGAGAACAGTTTTTCTCCTAAAACTAAGGACAACTTAATGTTGAGTAAATTTAGTGTTGAATCACTTGGGGGCCAGAGTGACCAACCAAATTCAAGCCAAAGCAGTGCAAGGTTCAGGTTTCATATACTGAGGGTGAAAGTCAGTGTTGTTCATAAGGAAAGGGCTGCAAAAACTTTTTTAAAGACCTTTGGACTTTGGGTAACTTGGTCAATATTGAGATGAGTTAAGTGAAAATTAACACATACATTGAAGTTTATCTTGAAGCATATGGGTTTTAAAATGATAGAGGTAGGGGCGCCTGGGTGGCGCAGTCGGTTAAGCGTCCGACTTCAGCCAGGTCACGATCTCGCGGTCCGTGAGTTCGAGCCCCGCGTCGGGCTCTGGGCTGATGGCTCAGAGCCTGGAGCCTGTTTCCGATTCTGTGTCTCCCTCTCTCTCTGCCCCTCCCCCGTTCATGCTCTGTCTCTCTCTGTCCCAAAAATAAATAAACGTTGAAAAAAAAAATAAAATGATAGAGGTTAATTAGCATAAAAGTCTGAGGAATTTCAGGAAAATGCTTCTTGTATTGCATTTCTAGACATAGAAATTCTTAGATAAGAATTCATATTATCCAGAAGATTCTGAAACCAGATCAGATTACTCATTTTTTACAGATACTTGTTCTTGCCATATCAATTGGTGGTTGTTTCATAAGAGTTTCAAAATATAGCTAAAAGGGACAGTTCTTAAAAGAATAAGGTTTTCATGTAAGAACATCATTGTTTTTGGAATAAAATCTAAAATTAAGGCAACAGAAGATTGATTTGACCTATTCTTATATGAGAGTTTCATGTTTCTCCCAGCTACATTCTCAGAGTGCCAAAAAGGAGTACCTTTAATCACAACTGATTGGATCATGTGTGGGCATGTGACTCAAGATGGACTAATCAGATTTTATCACCTGGAGAAATATGGAATTGGGGCATGGTGACTGTACCAGTTCACTCTGAGTATGTGGGGAGTCATGTTGAATTGGAAGATGAAGTTGCCATTGATAAGTGGATAATTAAATTGAGAAGCTGGCTTGAAGAGAGAAGATAATTAAATATGTATGCAGAGACGCACAGAATTAAGTGAATATTTGGTCCCAAAGAGAGAGAGGGAGCAAAGGTGCCTGATGACTTCCCAGTTTCCCTAAGGCCCCACTCTGTTTCCTCTATTTGTTCTGCTTAAGATTCTCTTGTGTTCTCATAATAAACTTTTCATTCGTGCTTGCTTGGGTGAGTTTCAGTTTCTCACAATCCCCAAATGATCCCCAAATAATTCAATACTCTGCCTATTCCCCAGAGCCAGAACCTCTAGGGCAAATAGTGATTTCCTTCATTTTAAAAGCTTTTCAGGGATGGGGATTCTAACTCTCATAAAAGCCTATTGCAGTATTTAGAAACCTTTAATTAGAGTCTTTTTTATTCCATACCAAACTTTTACAGAGATGAGAGCCCTTTTTTTGTTGTTTCTTTTTGTCCAACGAGATAGGTAACAGTTTCATTTCTTACTCAAAGTAGATTTCAGATCCTTCATTAATATTTCCCAAACTTGCTTCATTATAGGAATCATCCAGGAGGTATGAGTTAAAAATTCAGATTCCCTGTGTCTTTTTCTGGATCTGATCCAGAAGGTCTGAGGTGGAGCTAGGAATCTGCATTTTTAACAAGCATCCTTAGTGATTCCTATAATCAGGGAAGTTGAGAAACATTGTACTTAAAGGTAGTTAATAAGTTATCCCTTGTGATTTACTGTCTCCAAAAAATTTCCCCACCTCTAATTGCCTCCCCACCTATGTCTACAAGTTCAAACTCCATTCTCTTTAAGGCTCAGAACAAATGCCAACGTCTTCATGATCCCACAACTGGAGGAAATCTATTCTTTCATTTTAAGTATAGAAGACAATTCCTGAACAGTGCTTGGTGCAGTACGGTCTATCCTTGATCTTATCTGTGGCTCTTTATGGAATTTGTTCTACTTTGCCATTATGATTCTTCAGCTACTTTTTTAATATTTCCTGTCAGACTGTATACCCATTCATTCTGGAATTCTTTGGAGCACCCAGCAAAGGGCTCTAGAAAAAGTAGATTCATGTGGTATGTGTGTATAGGGACTGAGGGAGATCCTCTTTCCTGGAAGCCATTCAACAGTAGCTCAGGGGTAGGTTATAGTGAGACACACACCCCCCTTTACCTGGCATTGGGAACATTTACTGAATTCTCTCAGGCCAAGTCCAAAAAGGGCTTGCTTCTTAATGTCTGTCTCCCTACCCTACCCTATTGAGAGAGGCTCAACAGTTTTGAGATCTTTATCAAGAAAAGGTAGAAGAGGGTGAGTGAGTGAAGGACCTGATTTTGGGGAGAATGTAGAATTTGTCAAGATGCAATGGTATCATTCTCCTCTCTTTGCCTTGGAGAAGAGGAAACATTTGATTTGTTCCTCTGACTGTCAACAAGATTGGGGTACTCAGAATATTCTTCTCTCTATAGTTAGGAATGGGTAATTGTTTCTTCTCTGTGCCCCTCAACCCTAAACCATCAGAATGTGTAATACTGCTTGTGAGAAAAAGGAGCAGGAAAAGAGATGGCAGAAGAGAGAAGGAGTTCTAGGATGGGGTGGATGGTAGTTCCCACTCTGCCTTCCCATTGTTTGACTTGACAAGGAATTCTGGGAGTTCCCTGTGGTCAAATGGAAACCTCAAGTGGGGACTGAGCTTAAGTTCGCTTAATTTTGGTAGCAGCCTCTAGGGGTGATGCTTATTTGGGCAAAGGGAATTGAGGCCCAAAAGGATATGGATTGGGCTGTCCATTTTGGTGAATGATGGTGGGGAATAAGAGGCATAGCCACAGAACCTCAGCAGACTTCTCACCTAGGGGGGCATTAAGCAGGGAGAGGTCACTGAGTGCCCTTTGAAAAACAACATGTGCACCCCCATGAGACAGTCAGCATTTGGCTGCCTGTCATGGTGAAAGAAGCAGCAAAAAAGAACCAGCAAAAGGGACAGTGGACTTACTATCTATGATTTTTGGCTACTGAAGCAAGAGGTGCCAGACCTCCCCAGCACTCACTAAAGAAACTTTTGCAGTGACCATATGCTAGAAGGGTAAAGAAGGAGGAAGAAAGGAGGGAAGTGAGAAAAAAGGGTGGGAGAGCAGACCAACCCCCACGTCCCCAACCCAAGCAGCTTGAATCAATAGTTCAGCTAGACCTGGAGAGAGAAGGAAGCTTTACACAGGACCTGAGATGGTTTTAATTGCAAAACAAATGATGGGAAAATAATGGAAGTGACATTTTGTCAGAAGGGAGATTTTGTTAAGGGAGGTAGCTACTCTGCAGAAAGGGGATTTTGAAATGGTGACACTAGTAGCTGTTAATTAGGAAATTTCAATAATCCAAGCTCATATTTCTTAGTCCAGCCAGTTACATATGCAATGAATAGATTTTCTATTGAATTTCATTCTGTCATATTTCAATATGGACCCTAGACCAACCTCTTTACTCAAATAAGGGAATGACCAGTGCCATTACAATGGAAAGACTATTTGCCAACTCTTGCACAACAATACCACGTTGCCTTTCTGACAGTAATACAAAAATGATGCATAAATACACTGAGCTGTCCATTATAATGCCAGTTCCTTTTTTCTTCATTTGGAATTACTCTTTAACTTTTATTTTATGTTTATGTGTTTGTTTACTGTTTTACTGAGGTATAATCGACACAATCAAGACAATGAACATACATACTACTCCCCAAGTAGTAGAAGGAAGTACTACTTCCTTGTGTCCTTTTATAATTCTTCCTTCCTGCTATTCCTTTTTACTGTTCTCATGCCCCACATCTCCCATCCTCCAAGGGCCCAGGCAACCACTGATCTGCTCTTGGTCATTTTTAGATTAGTTTGCGCTTTATAGAATTTTGTAAATGGAATTACGCAATGTGTAATCCTTTTTTTTTTTTTTTTGGCTCCTTTCATTCATCATAATATTTTGCAATTCATTCATGTTGCAGTGTGTATTAACAGTTCATTCCTTTTTATTTCAAGCACTTCATTGTGTGGATATACCACAGTTTCTTTATGCAAACACTTGGTAATAGACAATTGAGTTGTTTCCAGTTTTTGGCTATTGCATATAAGGTTGCTCTAGGGGTGCCTGGGTGGCTCTTAAGTGTCCAACTTCGGCTCAGGTCATGATCTCGCAGTTCATGAGTTCAAGCCCTGCGTCGGGCTCTGTGCTGACAGCTCAGAGCCTGGAGCCTGTTTCAGATTCTGTGTCTCCCTCTCTCTCTGACCCTCCCGTGTTCATGCTCTGTCTCTCTCTGTCTCAAAAATAAATAAACATTAAAAAAATTTTTAAAAAAATGTTGCTATAAACATGAGTATACAGATCTTTGTATGGACATAATCTTTAATTTTTATTCAGTAGATACTTAGGGATTTGAATGATTGGATCACATGGTAAATATATGTTTAACTTTTTAAGAAATTGGCAAACTGTTTTCCAAAACAAGTACAGCATTTTGTGTTCCTACTAGTAGCGTATGAGGGTTTATTTTATCCATGTCCTTGCCAACATCTCTTATGTTCAATTTTCTTAATTTTACACATACTACGAGCTATGTAGTAGCATCTCATTATGGTTTTAATTTGCATTTCTCTAATGACTGATGATAATGATTAACATCTTTTCATCTTGTTTGCCATCTGTATGTTTTCTTTAGTGAAGTATCTGTTCATTTTCTCCCCATTTTTAAACACTTGGTTTATTTCTTTTCTTATTATTGTGTTCTTTTTGGAGTTTTTTATATATTCTACACACAAGACCTTTATCAGGTAAATGACTTATAAATATACTCTCCCAGTCTGTGGTTTGTCTTTTATTGTCTTAACATTATCTTCTGAAGAGCAGAAATTTAAAACATGTTGAAGAAGTCTATGTAATTTTGTTTGTGTGCTTATTTATTTATTTACAAATCATGCCTTTGATGTTATATCTAAGAAATCATTGCCTCACTAAATTTATGTTTGTTTTTAATCCATAAGCATTCTTAAAGAGCATCATTTTGGTTTTAGCCAGATACCTTTATTTATTTGTTTATTTTAATTAATATGAAATTTATTGTCAGATTGGTTTCCATATAGCACCCAGTGCTCATCCCAACAGGTGCCCTACTCAATGCCCATCACCCATTCTCCCCTCCCTCCCACCCCCCATCAACCCTCAGTTTATTCTCAGTTTTTAAGAGTCTCTTAAGATTTGCCTCCCTCCCTCTCTAACTTTTTTTTCCCTTCCCCTCCCCCATGGTCTTCTGTTAAGTTTCTCAGGATCCACATAAGTGTGAAAACATATGGTATCTGTGTTTCTCTGTATGACTTATTTCACTTAGCATCACACTCTCCAGTTCCATCCATGTTGCTACAAAAGGCCATATTTCATTCTTTCTCATTCCCACATAGTATTCCATTGTATATATAAACCACAATTTCTTTATCCATTCATCAGTTGGTGGACATTTAAGCTGTTTCCATAATTTGGCTATTGTTGAAAGTGCTGCTATAAACATTGGGGTACAAGTGCCCCTATGCATCAGCACTCCTGTATCCGTTGGGTAAATTCCTAGCAGTGCTATTGCTGGGTCACAGGGTAGGTCTATTTTTAATTTTTTGAGGAACCTCCACACTGTTTTCCAGAGTGGCTGCACCAGTTTTCATTCCCACCACAGTGCAAGAGGGTTCCCGTTTCTCCACATCCTCGCCAGCATCTATAGGCTTCTGATTTGTTCATTTTAGCCACTCTGACTGGCGTGAGGTGGTATCTCAGTGTGGTTTTGATTTGTATTTCCCTGATGAGGAGTGATGCTGAGCATCTTTTCATTAGCCTGTTGGCCATTTTAGAGAAGTGTCTATTCATGTTTTCTGCTCATTTCTTCACTGGATTATTTGTTTTTCAGGTGTGGAGTTTGGTGAGTTCTTTATAGATTTTGGATACTAGCCCTTTATCTGATATGTCATTTGCAAATGTCTTTTCCCATTCCGTTGGTTGCCTTTTAGTTTTGTTGATTGTTTCCTTTGCAGTGCAGAAGCTTTTTATCTTCATGAGGTCCTAATAGTTCATTTTTGCTTTTAATTCCCTTGCCTTTGGAGATGTGTCAAGTAAGAAATTGCTGCGGCTGAGGTTGGAGAGATTTTTTCCTGCTTTCTCCTCTAGGGTTTTGATGGTTTCCTGTCTCACATTCAGGCCCTTTATCCATTTTGAGTTTGTTTTTGTGAATGGTGTAAGAAAGTGGTCTAGTTTCATTCTTCTGCATGTTGCTCTCCAGTTCTCCCAGCACCATTTGTTTAAGAGACTGTCTCTTTTCCATTGGATATACTTTCCTGCTTTGTCAAAGATTAGTTGGCCATACTTTTGTGGGTCCAATTCTGGAGTCTCTATTCTATTCCATTGGTCTGTGTGTCTGTTTTTGTGCCAATACCATGCTGTCTTGATGATTACAGCTTTGTAGTAGAGGCTAAAGTCTGGGATTGTGATGCCTCCTGCTTTGGTCTTCTTCTTCAATATCACTTTGGCTATTCGGGGTCTTTTGTGGTTCCATATGAATTTTAGGATTGCTTGTTCTAGCTTCGAGAAGAATGCTGGTGCAATTTTGATTGGGATTGCATTGAATGTGTAGATAGCTTTGGGTAGTGGTGACATTTTAACAATATATATTCTTCAAATCCATGAGCATGGAATGTTTTTCCATTTCTTTATACCTTCTTCAATTTCCTTCATAAGCTTTCTATAATTTTCAGCATACAGATCTTTTACATCTTTGGTTAGGTTTATTCCTAGGTATTTTATGCTTGGTGCAATTGTGAATGGGATCAGTTTCTTTATTTGTCTTTCTGTTGCTTCATTATTAGTGTATAAGAATGCAACTGATTTCTGTACATTGATTTTATATCCTGTGACTTTGCTGAATTCATGTTCTAGCAGACTTTTGGTGGAGTCTGTCGGGTTTTCCATGTATTATATCATGTCATCTCCAAAAAGTGAAAGCTTGACTTCATCTTTGACAATTTTGATGCCTTTGATTTCCTTTTGTTGTCTGATTGCTGATGCTAGAACTTCCAACACTATGTTAAACAGCAACAGTGAGAGTGGACATCCCTGTCATGTTCCTGATCTCAGGGGGAAAGCTCTCAGTTTTTCCCCAGTGAGGATGATGTTAGCTGTGGGCTTTTCATAAATGGCTTTTATGATGTTTAAGTATGTTCCTTCTATCCCGGCTTTCTCAAGCGTTTTTATTAAGAAATGTTGCTGAATTTTGTCAAATGCTTTTTCTGCACTGATTGACAGGATCATATGGTTCTTTTCTTTTCTTTTCTTTTCTTTTCTTTTCTTTTCTTTTCTTTTCTTTTCTTTTCTTTTCTTTTCTTTTCTTAATGTGATGTATCACATTGATTGATTTGCGAATGTTGAACTAGCCCTACAGCCCAGGAATGAATCCCACTTGATCATCATGAATAATTCTTTTTATATGCTGTTGAATTCAATTTGCTAGTATCTTGTTGAGAATTTTTGCATCCATATTCATCAGGGATATTTAGCCAGATACCTTTAGATCACCAAATTCTATTCCTATATTTTCATAGTGTTCCCAATTTGTTGCCGAACATTCCAGTGACATTGTGTTGCTTATCCTGCCAGCTAAGTTGCTGATAAAGCCATTAATGAATGTCAACCATCTCACTCAGTGACATCCCTTAACTTGAGTTGAGTATAACCAAATTTTGGGTTTAGTCCTCTGGTTGATTGTGTGCGCTCACACATTAAAATATTCTAGACAGTGTATTTTTCAATTATTCATAAAAATGTCATATTTGGAGAATCAGATTCTCTGGAAGTATTGTTTTTTTTTTTTTTTCCTTTTTGACATCATCTATCTATTGAAGAAGAAAACTAAATTGACCCGGCATAATTCTCCCTCTGGGCTCTCCAGACATTTTACACACACCTATCTTTTAGACTCACCTAATTTAGATATTGATTTACACTAGGCACAAATAATCAGTGACATGAATGAGCATATTTTCAGATACATGATGACTAGTAAATATACTTTGAACCTCTTCTAGATATTAGTTAAATTGACTTAAAATTTTGGGACCGTTTCTACCTTTTTTTTTTTTTAATTGAAGGAAGCACATCACTAATATTTTTTTCACTTCACCACTCTTCAAGGTTCTCTTCTGAATTCAGAGCCCTCTGCCTCTTCTCTTGACTTCTTTTCATAAGGTTTGCAGAGAGCTCACATTCCATCATAAGGAATTTACCTCTCCATTAGGCTTTTATTGTTCAGCTTGTCATAAACCTCTTATTTATGGCTTATAATCACTCTTCCTGGGTGTGTTTCTTCCAGCTCCACACATGTCTTAGAACAAAGTTTACTCATACTATTTTCAACCACAATTCAACATGTTTCCCTTTGTATTTCCTGCATGGCTGTTTTCCATCAGATTTCCAATTCTTATCTCTCCCTTCTTTGACATAGTAGCTCTGTTGGAGACTCAGCCTTATTGACTTTTGTGGAACAATCAGACCCATGATTCTTCCATACATCTGTCCACCATCTTTCTACAAAGAGGCTAATTGTCTTGACATGCCAATTTGTCAACATGAAAGTATATTTTATGTGAACTCTGTCTGTGGCCCCTTTAGAAAATTTAGAGATTTGAAAGTATTTTTTGCATTCGGCTTCAGTATGATCTTGACAGTTCTGGGAGATTCTGAAAATACAACAAATAAATGAGTACATGATGAATAAATAAATAAATAAATAAATAAATAAATAATAACATCTTCATCCCCAGTGGGCTCTTAAATGAAATGTATATATTCACTTGATTTATTCAATGATGAATAAACCTGGTGCTTGACAACTGTTAAGTAGCATGCTTTGGCTCCATCTTCTTCCACCTGCTTTGCCTAGGTTACTGCTTTACTGTTATAAGAGTTCTGGAGAGAGGATTTTGGATTGATCTGAAGTAACATGTGAAAATGTGGTCATGGGTTCCTTATAGTCTCCAGTGGAAATTTGTCCACATCAGAGAACCTTTGCATGAGGTGGCATGACTGGCTTTATGTGTTCCAGGGAGGCCTAGTATTTGACAAGTTGGGAATGTTTTGGATTAAAATGGAAGCACGTTGGCAGAATGATGTGGGGAAGCTTGCATAATGTATAATGCCTGTCAGCACCCTGCCCTGATCGAGCCAGTGCTTATGAGTCCCTCAGTTTAATGAGTCCAATATACACCTATGAGTTTTTATAAGCTAACACCAAAGCAAGTTAGAAAAAGTTGAAACACATATGTTTTTTGACCAACTGTGATATTCTCAGGGACTCACCCATGAGACTTTAAAATGCCTATAAAATTTTCTATTGGAAGCAGTTTCTGGCAGCAAGAGTGTGCTTAGGGTCTAAATTTACACAAGCCTATGAAGGTGTGTCACCTTCATGATCTGAAGATCTGCCTTGTGGTGATTCCTTCTTCCCCATTTTTCTATAGTCTTGCATTCATTTATTTTGGCTAAAAGCTGAAACCTTTTGCTTAATCTAATGCCCCTTGATCCATATATTTATTCAAATTTTGAAAGTCCTGGAATTACCAAAAGCATTCATGAGTAGTAGAGTTGAGTGCTTGTAATAGAATTATCTGGTTAACTGAGGCTTGACAGTGAATGCATTTTTGTTTCCTTCCTCACTGATGAAAATCCTATTTGAACATTTCCTAACCTTAGTAAGTTCAATATAGTAAGCATAAGCTATTTTTTTCTCTAATGATTGAAAACATTGTGCTGAGGTCACATATCTGAACATTTTCTCTCATTTGGAGCAGTCCTTAGCATACAGTAGGTGCTTGGTGAATATTGCTTAGGAAAAGTGAATGAACTGCAAAGTACTGCCATTACAGAAGATGTGAGAGAAGGACTTAAATCCACACTGACATCAGGGTATGCATTGCCTGTTTTCCTGTAAAAGATTGTCTTCTACTCTTTATTATTTTTTTCTAAAGATGGAATGCAGAATCATTCAATTAACTGTGAAATTTAGATGAGTTCTGATTAACAAATGATATTTTTCTCCTTGCGTCCTTTGTAGAGAAAATATTCAAAAGACTGACATTATTAGTAAGAAACAGGTTTGCTCAGATGTAGCTTAAGACACTGTAAAGCTGTCTTGAGCATTCAAGAATGTAGTGGGTTTTGTGTGTGCCAAAACCCTTTAGCTTATACCATCCCAACTCCAAGATCAGAAAGTTCAGTGATCCACAGAGTCGAAAGGGGTGCAGCTCAAGCCAAAAAGAGTGACAGGATACACTGTATATATTGTATATTGCCCTCTTTTAAGAGATGCTTTTTCAAAGAAGACATGAAATGAGAATTCCCTAGCCAGGCTCTCTACTCTCATCATTACAGCATAATTGGCACGATGGTTTCCCTGACATCTGTACCAAAGATGTTGCTGATTGCTGAACGCATGATATTGGCAATAGTTGTCAGCTGTTCTGGGTTAGCATAGCTGATGTAATCACCAAAGTTTCATTCATAACAAGCGCTCATCTTATATGGCCCCTTAACCACTTGAATATGGATTTGTGCTGTATGGGTCAAAGTTCGAGTATATATGCAGCGTGAAGCAGTCCAGAATGTTCTGGTAGGTATTTTATTTGCCAACAATGTTTCTTTCAGTTCTGTCCAATAAAAATAGTTTGAGTGGATGGATGGTGTGGAGAGACAAGGTTCTTATACCTATAGGTCTCTCTGATCTTTCATCTTTCCCCCTGAGATCTCTACTACACTTTTCATCAAAAGCACCAGATACACGCTTCGTCAGGATTGATTCTCATGGCTGTTTCACAGCAATTGATGATGTGTGCTTTCCTTGTGTAGCCATGTGTATGGTGTAACTGATCTTCCTTGTTTAGCAGTTAATAAGCACTTTTCTTTGCCTGGCAGGCTCCTACTTCTCTTTTAAGACTTGGCTCAAGCATTCTCTCTGTTAGACTCATTTCTTGACACTTCTCCTGCCCCCAACACTTCTGCTTCTGCTCTCATAACATCATGTGTTTATGTCTGTCAAAGCACTCATGGCACTGTATTGAAATTTTGTGGTATATATCTGTCATCCTCTCTAGAGTGTAAGTTTTTCTAGGTCAGTGGCTGCCTGGGATTTCAACTCCAATTTTTCTGATTTTAATCCCCCCACAAACTCTTCACACTTTGTCACACATGGGTTACAAAGTGAAGCTATGGATGCCTGAGTTCTGGAAATTTCTAAGAGCAATACATTTAATTTAAGCACACAGTGTTACATGACTGCGCACAATCAAATCCTTCTTTTAAAAATTTTTAAATGTTTTTATTTATTTTTGAGACAGAGAGAGACAGAGCATGAGCAGGGGAGGGACAGAGAGAGAGGGAGACACAATACGAAGCAGGCTCCAGGCTCTGAGCTGTCAGCACAGAGCCTGATGCGGGGCTTGAACTAATGGACTGTGAGATCATGACCTGAGCTGAAGTCGGATGCTCAACCGACTGAGCCACCTTCTTTTAGAGTCCAGAGTGCTAACCATTACACGATGGAACCAAGCCACCTTCTTTTAAAGAGAGAGCAGTATCTGAGGGCTCTAGCAAAGCACATACCAGGGGCCAAACTCATTTAAGAGTTGATTGTCATTGTCTTAAGTTTCCTATTGTGAGCATGATCTTTGTATGAGGTAGATTGGCTGGAAATGTTTAGGGTCTGTGCTTTATTTCCCTTTGGTTTTTTTTTTTTCATGGTTTTGTAAGAAGATGGGAATCTTAAGTGGTCTTACAGGTTGAGAGAATGATGTTGGTTCAGAATGGGTGGCTGTGAGCCCATGATATATGGAATGGAGGAGGGCTTCACCTCTTTTCTGCATTAACTGTGAGGAGTAAATGCTACTGAATGGGTTCAGAGACTTTCCCCCAAATGCTTAATTTCCCTCTTGAGCAGAATATAGCAGTTATGTAATCTCAGATTTGGAAAGCACTTCAAAGATTATGTTAATATATTGGTGACAGATAGATTGGGTAGATAATTCTAACTTCCCATATCCACAATGCTCAGTAGTTGGTTAATAAACCAACCATTAGCTCTTTTCTCAGACAAATGCTTTGCATTAACAAAAGGTAGAGACACTTAGATGGATTTGCTTTGTTAGCCTGATCCATTACACATACCACTTGATACAATATTCCCAAGTGGTGTATATATGTTTCTAGAGTAAAATTCAAAAAATATTTTACCAATATGTTATAACTGTACACGTCTTAGTCACATTCTCAGGTGTACAAAAAAAGTAACTGTCTTTAATTTCCTGTCACTTGAATTTATTTCTATCTCTCTATCTACATCTTTGCAGAAAATGAAATCTTAGAAAATGCTGGGCAAATATAATCATCTTAGATTAAAACTCAGTCTATTCATGTTTTCATTCTGCCTCTTTCCCCAGGCTATGCCTTCATTTTCCAGGATTCCATGCAGGAACTCTTGGACTCCCAACAAGTTCCCATTGGAGCTTAACAGGTAGGAGACACAGGCCCAAGGATTCTTAGAAGTTGTCATCAGGCAACTCTTCCTGCCACTCTCTAGTCCTTCTCTAGTCTTGTCTCATGGAATCTTTATTGAATCTAAACTGACAAACTCATGATAACCAGTATTACTTCTGTCCTTGTTGTTCAAACCAGGACTCAAATGATGCAGAGGATTCAGGAATTTTCAGCTCAAAAGCCTTCTTCACAAAGCCATAGTTTCTTCTAAAGATTCATGATTGTGTTTGAGCCTCAAAAACTGAGTCTGGATCACTAGATGTTGGGCATGTTGGAGTTGATTTTATTATAAACTTTTATGGCATACATATATATTATATATGTGTAGTTTTTCATGAGTGAATATTTTAAAAAAAAACCAAACTGATCAGTAACTTTCTGTATCTTGGCAGTACAATTCAACTCTGAAAGTATGAGGCTGGAACACCTGGCTGCCTGGACTTCTGGTGGCAGGGACTCTAGGAAACAAGGACGTGCAAGAGATGGAGGCCATACATTACAAATTATTCAAATAATCATCCTTCCACATATATGGAATCATTCATTTTTATAAGTCTGATGAGGCATTAAATGTTATGATACTTCTAATCTCATTATGATAAAAGCTTATTCTTTTTTTTTTAAGTTTATTTATTTTTGACAGAGACAGAGTGGGAGCATGAGCCGGGGAGGGGGGTGGGCAGAGAGAGAGGGAGCCTCAGAATCCTAAGTAGGCTCCAGGCTCCAAGCTGTCAGCACAGAGCCTGACGCGGGGCTCGAACTCATGAACTGTGAGATCATGACCTGGGCTGAAGTCGATGCTTAACCGACTGAGCCACCCAGGCACCCCTAAAAGTTTATTCTTATAGTCTACTGAAGGGCTCGATTTTTTTTTCTCTTGAAATTATTAATCACAATCAATAAAATATGGAAGAGGATAATTTTTTTTATTTAAGTGCTTCAGCAGAAAATGTATTTAAACATAATAATTTTAATTTTACATATTTTTCATGTTGTTTAAGATAAGGGTATATTTTGAGGGGTGGACTAGAGTGCTTTATCGCCATTGGAACGTAGGATTAAAATGGTCAGTAATATTGTGAGTGTCTAGCAGTTGCCCTGGGCGCTGTCTGGCAGGCCCCTGATACCCTGAGGAGAGCAGAGCCTCTGGAACCAGACTGCTTGATTGCATATGCTGGCTTTTCTCTCTCTCTCTCTCTCTCTTTTCATTGTTTCAAGTTTTTATTTAAATTCTCATTAACATATCGTGTAATATTGGTTTCAGGACTAGAGTTTAGTGATTCATCACTTACATGAAACACTTAGTGCTCATCCCAACAAGTGAGATGCCCATCACCCATTTAATCCATCCCCCTGCCCACCTCCCCTCCAGTAACCCTCAGTTTGTTCTCTATAATTAAGAGTCTCTCATGGTTTGCTTCTTTTTCCCCCTATATTCATCTGTTTTGTTTTTTAAATTCCAAATATGAATGAAATCATGTGGTATTTGTCTTTCTCTGACTTACCTATTTCACTTGGCATAATACTCTCTAGCTCCATCCACATTTTTGCAAATGGCAAAAATTCATTCTTTTTGCTGGCTGAGTAATATTCCATTGTGTGGTGTGTGTGTGTGTGTGTGTGTGTGTGTGTGTGTGTGTGTGTGTATCTATCTCTATCTATATTATCTATTCATCAGTTGATGGACATTTGGGCTCTTTCCATAATTTGGCTATTGTTGATAATACTCCTATAAACATCAAGGTGTGTATACCCTTTGAATCAATATTTTTGTATCCTTTGGATACCTAGTAGTACATTATTGGATTGAAGGATAGTTCTATTTTTAACTTTTTTAGGAACCTCCATACTGTTTCAGAGTGGCTGCATCAGTCTGCATTCCCACTAACAGTGCAAAAGTGTTCCCTTTTGTCTGCATCCTTGCCAACATCTATTGTTTTCTGTGTTGTTAGTTTTAGCCATTCTAACAGGTGTGAGGTGATACCTCATTGTAGTTTTCATTTGCATTTCCCTGATGATGAGTGATGTTGAGCATCTTTACAAGTGTTTGTTACTGACTTTTCTCTTAATGAACAACCTACCTATGTGTTCAACTTCCTTACCTGTGAGATAGCAACAATAACACTACTGCAGAAGGTTGTTGTAGGGATAAAATGAGTTAATGTATGTGGAGAGTTAGGTCAGGGAATGAAATCTTAACCATTAAACCTTGCCTTTTACCCAAATCCAAATGAACACTTTTTCCCTCATAAACATGATGTCTCAGGGCCATAATCATTAGACTGACAGACTTCTCACAAACAGAGGACAGACAGACTTGTTTCAGAATACTCCTGTCAATGGATGTTGTCAGGTTACATCCTTGGGCAATTATTGGATATTTACCATGTGTCAAGTGGTATGCTTGGGTGGATGGCAGGAATATGAAGTGGCCTTAAACATGGTCTGTCTCCAGGGAATTTAGAAACATGACAATAAAATGGGCACATAATGGGTAGTTTTCAGAGCAAGATAGTTTGCACAAGGTCAGTTGAAACCATAATTGTGCAAAGAGAGTTTAGCTTATGTTGACATGGACTGGTTGTCCAGGACTTTGTATGTGGTACTCTACTTCATGCTTCTTTTAATAGAAAGATATCTTTTTCCTCCTTGAGGAAGCTTTCACTGACTCTACTGCCAGTCTCCTCTGGCACACTGGGCAAAGAATGGGGAGGGCATTCCATGTAGGAGGAACAATATAAACAAAGCACTGAAAACATTGGAGAGCAAGGAGATCCTACATGGGTTTGGTTTTGTGAAAAGGTAGTGTGTACCATGGAACGTGATAGGAGTGTTACTGAGACAGGGCAGGTGATGGCAGGCCATCAGAAGCTTTTAGGCAAAATATTGTTATAATCAGGCTTTACATGTTAGGAAATAATCCAATGTCCATGTGGAGGATGGTGTTCCCAGAGACAGGACGGGAGATAGGGAAATCATTAGGAGGCTATTGTAATAGTCCTAGTGAGGCTTGTTGCTGGCACTTGTTGTGGCTTAGTCAGTGGTCATAGGCATGGAGAGGAGGGCATGAGCTATTTGGGAGGAAAAATCTGCAGAGGTCAGGAGTCATATGAGTGATTGGGATTCATTAGAATATGTCATTGCCTGAGATAGGGGACATAGGAAAAAAAGCAGGATCAGACAGATGGGAATCGTGAGTGTAAAGAACCCATTAGACATCCAGGTAGCAGAGTCTTGTTGAGGTCAGATGTGAGTCAGTTACTAGCATATGTGGATGAAATGGGCCAGAGAGTATGTGGACTGGGCAGAGTGGTAGGCCAGGATGGGGTCTGGGAAACACTCATATTTAAAGGTGGGAGGAGAAGGAAGAGACACAAAGGAGCCTGAGAAAAAGCAGAGATGGGGGCGGGGACAGGACTGTAGGGAATGGGAAGGAAGTGGCAGGAAACCAGTGTGGCTTACATTTGAAAACTTGACTAGTCAGGTTTGGAGAGACAAACACTAATTATAAGAGAATAGGCAGAAAATAGGTAAGCAAAGGGAAGTTTGAATAGGAAAACCAGGATAATCCTGCTGGAATGGTCCAGGCATGGGGTTGTGACTGTATGAACCAGAGTGACAACAGAGAATAGAAGAAAAGGACACTAGGAGGCTGGGAGACTGGGCAAAGATGATGCTATTGTCAGGAAGGTCATCCCCAGTCAGGCTACTTCCAGGGATATGTTCTTCTAGATTGATCATAGTGTAGAAATTACATATAAAACAGGATGTAATAGTGTTATTATTGAAAATCAGATTCTATTTGTATATACTAGTAAAAAGTGTTTCAGTGATGTTTTTCGCAGGAACTCACTTTTTTTTAAAATTTATTTTGACAGAGAGAGAGAGTATGTACAAGTGGGGGAGGGACAGGGAGAGAGAGAGAGAAACAGAGAGGGAGAGAGAGTCACAAGCAGGCTCCCTGCTGTCAGTGCAGAGCCTGATGTGGGGCTAGATCTCATGAACCATGATATCATGACTTGAGCCAAAATCAAGAGTCAGATGGTTAACGAACTGAGCCACCCAGGTGCCCCATGGGCACTCACTTCTTATTTAAATGTGCTGAGACTGTGCCTTAAAGTGACAAATGAAGATAATACCAATTTGCATCTCTCAACTGGAGGGCAACTAGTATAACATACTGTGTAAACTCTCAGACTCTGCTAGTTCCCACTTGTTTAAAGATGGAGCAGTGGAATACCTTCCTGAAAATGTTGTTTTGATAACTCAATGAGATCAGTGTGCACATAAACATAGTGACTGGCACATGATAAGCACAGAAGAAAAGATTCATTGTTAGTGTTATTCTTATAGTGGAAGTTACTCTTATGTGTGATTTTTATGCAAATTGAAATTTATTGTACAGTTTCAGTAATTTGAAAATTATTATTATAAGTAAGCTTATATTTGCTTCCAAGCTATTAGCAAGAAGGAGATATTATTAGCAAAATAAAATGTACAGAAATTATTAAAAGGAAATATTTACCTACTTGAGAAAGCTGCTTTTTCACCATTTTAGGAAAGCTCTTCATATACACATGATTGAATTCCATGTAAACTAAAGCTAATGTGCAGATAATTGGAGTACACTAGAAGTTATTCAAATCTGTTAAGGAGTGCAGAATGTCTACTAAATAACATTTAGCCCAATTTAGCCACAGGGAACTTAGTCTTAAAATTCTGTTTGTTTGTATATATTCTATAGCAGAAAAATTATATTCAGTTCAGAAAATATTTCTTTCCAATAGGTCAAAATTACCAGGGATTTGGTAACTTTTTAGTTTATTTTGGGGTGTGTATGATTTTATGGCCGAGACTAGGAAGGGCTTTATTTTATGTTCCCTCTGAAATGTGACATTCTCTGGGACTGTATTATACATATGGGAAGTATTCACTAAATATTACTAGTATTTGTGCAGGAATAAAATAAAATTTTTTTAATAATTTCAGAAATTGGTTCATCATTGCATGCAGTTTATTGGAACATTTTAATGTTTATTTTAGTCATCTAGTGTCAGGATAGGAAGATATCTTACTTTAATTAATGGTTTGATTATCTTCTGGAGCATGTATTTACAAATTATTTCTCTTTCTTTCCCAGAGAATAGACTAATTCATTGTAACTAGTCTTCCTGAAAATTTGATGCTTACCATCAGGCTGTGGCTATTGTATTTATGAGCAAGCAACAAGAGTCAGGTTTCTTCTTCTCGTGGACAACTAAGGTTTCATATCAAGGAGTATTTTATTTATCAATCTCATTTCCTTCATCAAACTCTGTGAGATGTGATCTATTTTAAACTCAATCTGAAATATACTAAGATTTGTAACAGTCTTGAAGTAAATTGATTCCTCAAAAGGTTTTTCAGTTAGCTATTGATTTCCCTTTTCACAACTGTGGTTTTGGTCTTCAGTGTAGAATAAAGAAAAGAGATGAGTTTCACCCTTCCTTGTCCAGGGTGAATTTTAGGCCTTCTTGAGTTAAATCAAAAGAGAAATTATTATATAATCTTTCACTCCCATTGTAGGTGAGATTGCTCATCCATCGTAATGAAGATATTTCTCCCCCCCTCCCCCCATTTGACAATATCTGTTTCCTGTCTTTGGAGAAAAGCAATACCTTTTCAGAAACGAATCTGAAGGGATTCCAGCATGGTCTGTATGGCCTGATTTAGTTGGAGGTAGGGGGTCAAGTTTGAGAGAAACTGTCTGAACTGGGGAAGAAGATCCCCAAGATGCCAGAACCCCATCTTGATAATGTTTTGGGTCTTCCTTCTTCGAAATCTCTAAAATATCTATTTCAGGGAGTTGTACTGAATAAAATATTCCAATGAGGTAGTCTGATTGTTTATAGCACTTCACTAAATCCAATAGTTTATGTGCATCTATAACTTTATATTTTGTGACTTGTGAAATGACCTAAACCTCATTGGTCAAGTCAGATAAGACTTGGTCTTCCCAATCACTGTTTTAGGTTCTCCAAAAGAAGAAAGAAGAAGAAGAAGAAGAAGAAGAAGAAGAAGAAGAAGAAGAAGAAGAAGAAGAAGAAGAAACAACCATACATTAAAAAATGGGCAGTACTTACCAAGAGCAAAACAAACAAACAAACAAACAAACAAACAAAACCCCCTTTTAGGAGCCTGATGCTTGATGAGACTTGACAAAAGAAATGAATTCTGTGATAGATCCTCTGATTTTAAGTCTAAGGAGCCCCTTTGTTAGCATTATAAGCAGTATGCAATTAAAAACACTCTTGGTGAGGGGCGCCTGGGTGGCGCAGTCGGTTAAGCGTCCGACTTCAGCCAGGTCACGATCTCGCGGTCCGTGAGTTCGAGCCCCGCGTCGGGCTCTGGGCTGATGGCTCAGAGCCTGGAGCCTGTTTCCGGTTCTGTGTCTCCCTCTCTCTCTGCCCCTCCCCCATTCATGCTCTGTCTCTCTCTCTGTCCCAAAAATAAATAAACGTTGAAAAAAAAAATTAAAAAAAAAAAAAAAACACTCTTGGTGAATCTTTTTTTTTTTCTTAAACATATTGTGATTTCCCAGTCTCTTATTTTTCCACATCTATTTCATCTATTCATTGAGGTTTCAAATTCACTTAAAAACCAGATAAAACCTTTTTTTCTCCAATGATAAGATTTCAAGCACAGATAGAGTGTGGGGGTTGAGTAATTCAAATTCACCCTAAGGTATACAATGACTAACACCAGAGTCTTTGCACAAAGCAGAGATCATTTGCTCCTCAAATGGAGGGCCTGAAACTGGTCTGTTCTAGGAGCAGGCATAATGCAAATTGGATGTGTTGTTCACCATTTCTTCTGTTTCCGTGTGACTCTGTTTATGTCTTGAATCACCAGATTGACTCTATATATCACCAATAACACATTCATCACTTCTGCATGTTATCTCTTGGCTTTTGGATAGTGTATAGAATTGGAATAATTATAACTCAGGCTGTTCATAGATTAAAAACATATGATTTGAAACAAACATACCTTTAAGAAAAGACAACATTTGGAACTTGTTATCTTGTAAGAATAATTTTTTTTGAAAAGACAATCGTATGGGATTCTAATGCTCTGGCTGACCTAAGAGAGGAGCAGTAAGGGGCTTAATGCTTTTCTTTCCTCACACAGTTTTCCTGGCCAGTGCCTGCGATCTGAATGATTGGCAAGCCTTGTAACTGAGTTCTTGGGAAAACAAATGATCTCATAGATGGAGCTGCTCCATGTTAGGAAGTGCAAGAATTATGAAATGCAGTCACAGCAGGGAAAGAAGTTTGTTTGCATTTGGATGGCGACCTTTTGTTTCTAAGGTACCGCGGGGTGGATGAGGCTAATAAATGCCTTTACTGGGGTCCTGGGGAGAAATTCTGGTTTCTTTTCCCTACCCTCCTCTCATTTAATTCTTTTTTTTATCTGGGTTTTTGGCAGCACCTCTGAATCATGGGATATGCTTGAGGCAACCAGGTGAGAATACCTTTTGGCTTAAATTTGATTCCAGGAAGCAGAGCTTCCTGGTTCCTGGCTCTTTTAGAGAATTCATCTATGTAGCCCCTTAGTGGTTTATGGTCGTTTGTCTATGTTGAAGTGATGTATATTATTTCCTATATGTTATAGGAATTCAACAAGTTTAACTAGTACCCTTTTACATCTCGTATATTCAGGAAGCTGTAGATAAGGGGGAGAGGTGGAGATCTTGCCCTGGGGAAGAGCTTGTTCTGTGATGGGACTGAGACCAGGAAGGAGAGGTCTCAGTAGTCTCAGTCACCAGCACATCTGGTCATTCCAGATCCTGTCAGTTCTATACTCTATACTCTACCTGTGTCTATACTCTACCTGTGTCTGGGTAGCTCCTAGCAACCTAACTTAAGCTTTTATCTTTCTGTGGTCTATTTCTTAAGTGCTTTCCTGGACTCTTGGGCTCAGAATATTAACAAAGAAGAATCTTCTTCCATCCTTCTAGTTTTGATCTCCAAGCCTCTCCTGATTTTCCTCCCTTTTAAAGTCTTTTAAAATAGACTTTATTTTTCAGAAAAGTTTTAGGTTCACAGGAAAATTGAATAGAAGTACAGAAATTTCCTATATACCTCCCACCTCCCTTACTATCAACAGGTAGCAAGACAATGGTGCATTTATTGCAACTGAGAACCTACATTGACTCATCATTATCACCCAGAGTCCATAATTTACATTAGGGTTCACTCTTGGTATTGTACATTTTGTGGGTTTGGACAAATGTATAATGACATATAGCCATCATTATAGTATCATGCAGATAGTTTCACCACCCTAAAAATCCTTTCTTCTCTGCCTGTTCACACCTCCATCTTTCCTAACCCTTGGCCACGACTGATTCTTTTACTGTCTCCATAGTTTTACCTTTTCCAGAAGGTCATATATTTGTAATCATATAGTAAATAGCCTTTTCAGGTTGTTTTTTCCACTTAGTAATATGTATTTAAGTTTTCACCATGCCTTTTCCTGGCCTAATTGCCATTTTTTTTTGAAGTGCTGAATGATATTCCATTATCTGAATGTACTACAGTTTATTTATCCATTCACCTACTGGTGGACACCTTGGATGCTTCCAAAGTCTGGAAATTATGAAGGAAGTTGCTATAAACATCCTTGTGCAGTTTTTTGTGGGGATACATTTTCATAAAATATATAAATAAATTTTCAGCTCCTTTAGGTAAATGCCAAGGAGTGTGATTGCTAGATCGTATGGTAAGAGTGTGTTTAGCTAAACTGTCTTCCAAAAAATGTCTGTACCATTTTACATTCTTATCAAGAATGAATGAGAGCTCTTATTACCCCACATTCTTGCCAGTATTTGCTATTGTCAGTGTTCTAGATTTTGGCCATTCTAATATGTGTAGTGGTATCACATTGTTTTTTGTTGTTGTTGTTGTTGTTGTTTGTTTTGTTTTGTTTTGTTTAAGTAGGCCTCATGCCCAGCATGGAGCCCAGTTTGGGGCTTGAACTAATGACCCTGAGATTAAGACCTGAGCTGAAATCAAGAGTCTGATATTCAACCGACTAAGCTACTAAGCACCCCACATTGTTGTTTTAATATATAGTTCTCTAATGACATTTGATGGTTGGTTCTCAACCGTCTTTTCATATGCATATTTGCCAGCATTATATCTTCTTTGGCATGGTGTTTGTTCAGGTCTTTAGCCTATTTTAAAAATCAGACCATTCATTTTCTTATTGGTAAGTTTTAAGATTTCTTTGTATAATTTAGATAGCAGTCCTTTATCATATAGATCTGTTTTTTGTAAACATTTTCTCCCAGTCTGTGGCATGTCTTTTTATTCTCTTGACCATGTCTTTTGCAAAGCAGAAGTTTTTAATTTTAATGAAGTTCAGCTTATCAAATTTTTCTTTCATGCCTTTGGTGGTGTATCTAAAAAGTCATTATCATACACAAGATAATCGAGATTTTCTTCTATGTTGTCTTCTAGGATTTTCATAGTTTTCTGTTACAGTTAGTTCTCTGATCTATTTTGAGTTAATTTTGTGAAAGATATAGGGTCTGTGTCTAGATTCACTTTTTTTTTTTTTTTTTTTTTTTTTGCTTATGGACGTCCAGTTGTTCCAGCACCATTTGTTGAAAAGACGATCTTTTCTCCATTATATTCCCTTTGTTCTTTTGTCAAGGATCAGCTGACCATATTTATGTGGGTCTATTTCTGGGCTCTCTATTCTGTTCTATTGATTTATGTTCTTTCACCAATACCAGACTGTCTTCATTACTGTAGCTTTATTTTTTTTTTTTAATTTTTTTTTCAACGTTTATTTATTTTTGGGACAGAGAGAGACAGAGCATGAACGGGGGAGGGGCAGAGAGAGAGGGAGACACAGAATCGGAAACAGGCTCCAGGCTCTGAGCCGTCAGCACAGAGCCCGACGCGGGGCTCGAACTCACGGACCGCGAGATCGTGACCTGGCTGAAGTCGGACGCTTAACCGACTGCGCCACCCAGGCACCCCTCATTACTGTAGCTTTATAGAAAGTTTTGAAGTTGGTTAACATTAGTCTTCCAATCTTCTTTTCCTTCAACATTACATTGGGTGCTTTGGGTCTTTTGCCTTTTCATATAAACTTTATAATTTTTGTTGATATCCAAAAAATAACTTGTTGGGATTTTGACTAGATCTACAGATCAAAGTTAGGAAGAATTGACTTCTTGGCAATATTGGTCCTGATTATTTTCTCAGTTCAGAATTGTTCAGCCATGCACAATCTTATTTATACCATATGATAACCCCATGATGAGCAAACTGCAGAAACCAAGGTTCAGAGAGGCTGGGTAATCAGTTCAAGGTCACCAGGTGGGAAATGATAGAGACAGGATTTGAGTACAAAACTGCCAGGCCCAGAGTCCTTGCTCTGAGACATTTTCCATGGTAGTGTCATGGAGTGCTTCAGCAAGCAAGCTTTGGTGTCAATATAAGCAGGATTTAAACCTTGGCTCTGGCACTTGCTGGGTGTGTCACCTGGCATGTAAGGTAACCACTTTTGCTTCAGATTTCTCATTTGTCAAATAGAGTGATAATAATAGTACCTGCTTCATAGATTTGTTCTGAGAATTAATGGAATTGGTCACAGGCAGTGATGAGAACAGTGCCTGGAACATAGTAAGAAGTTAATGAGTTTTAACCATTGCCAGTATAACCACTCCCTGTTGGTCATAATGCTCTTTGGAGCCTGGGCATTGGCATTTGGGCAATGCAGTCTAAATATTGTAGAAAGGGCAGTGACCATCTGGCATGTTGGAAGAATGCCTACTCACTCACTGGTACAAAGAGAGCTTTGAACCTAGTAGGGGTGAGCCCATGTGATAGTGCAACATCTTTTATTCCCAAGTTTGATAAAAGACTTAAAATGAAGATATATCTGCAAAAGACAAATCTTTCCTTAATATTTTTCTAAGGTAGAGATGATTGATATAGCAGATATTTTCCTTGGCACAAAAAGATTGTGTACCAGAACTTGGGATCAGGGGCAGAATAGAAAGGAGAAGAATGCTAAAATTGGAAACCAGAGACACTAAAGGCAATCTTCATTACTAAATATATGAAAGAAACATCATTAACAAAACTAAGTCTATTCTAGATCTAGACCAGTGTCTCTTAACCTTTTTTCATTGCCCGTATGTTTAAGGAGAAAACGAAATTAAATCTAAATTAATGAATTAAATAAATTAAAATAAAAATGAATTTGATTTCTCCCTAATAAGAGAAGTCAAAACCCAAATCCTAAGAAATGATATTTTGTTACAAATATTATCATCATAAATATTATTAAAAAGTATTAAATATCTAAGATATTTTTCACACCCTGTTTCCCCACCAAGAACCAGTTATTGTCCCTTTGGGGGTGATAAAGCCCTTGTTGAAAAGGTATAATCTATACTATAGTAGCCTATGAATTACTATGATAAGCTTATAACTGGGCTTGATGCCTTTAAACCTTTTAAATTGACCTACAGACAAAAGGACTTTTGATGGAGGTTTATTTTTGGTTTGAGACTGGTTGGAGAAGATGAATTTTGGGATTCTCCTTAACATTTCCTCACCACTTTGTTTTCAGTTGGATCTAATACTTGAATTGAGTATGATTGCCATTAGTATGTCATAAGATTATGCTAAATTCTGTAGCATCTTATTTTAGGCCTCTGTCAAGGGCTGCTTGGTACCTAATACCTCTGGCCTCTTAGGACCCATCCATAATAGCCAGGCCCATCACTTTGCTTTGCTCTGTATCTCAGGTACTATTCCTGTCTCTAAGATTTCGTTTTAGTGCTTTTCTGTTTATTCACAAAGCCCTCTCTGTATGTTTTCAGTCCACACAGATACCATTCTTCCTTTAACAATTTGCTCAAGAATCATTTCTTGTGTTATCCACCCTATATTCGCCTTTTATTTCTCAAGAGGTCGTTTGCTCTTAGTCCATGCTACACAATCTTGCCCTTGGCAAGATGTGTGTGCACGTGTGTGTGTGTGTGTGTGTGTTTGTGTGTGTGTGTGTGTGTGTGTGTGTGTTTGCTTGGTTTCTTTCTAGTTCACATGGGTGCTTGTTGTTTTACAACTAGACTATAGATTCTTTTTTTAAAAATGTTTTAGTGTTTATTTTTGAGAGAGAGAGAGACAGAGCACGAGTGGGGAAGGGGCAGAAAGAGAGGGAGACAGACAGAATCTGAAGTAGGCTTCAGGCTCTGAGATGTCAGCACAAAGCCCGATGTGGGGCTCAAACTCACAAACCATGAAATCATGACCTGAGCCAAAGTCAGATACTTAACTGACTGAGCCACCCAGGTGCCCCTAGACTACAAATTCTTTACTGAAAAGGACAGTTCTTTCTCTCTTCTGCAGGAATTCTAAGATTTGTACTGAGTACATGGAAGATGCTCAGGAAATACTTCTAATTTTAAAAACTCTGGTATCTTGAGTAAAGCATTCATTTAGAAGTCATCATGGAAACCTCACATTCATCTTCTGTTGCCATATGTAAGCTGCAAATTTCAGGAGGACTGGACTAGCTTAGCATCTCTCAGACTTTGGATTCCATGGACCAGTAGAATCTTTAAAAACATATTTTGGGGCCTAGGGTAGAATTGTTTGCTTTTTTACTTTGTTAATTGTGGACAAAATACTAGGAACTATCTCGTATAGTTACATCATTTCACAAAAGAAAGGACATTTATACATCAGAAAAACAGAAATGACATATCTCAATTATATAATCATTTAAATAAATTTAACTCCATTAAAAGCTCGTTGTATTGGGGCGCCTGGGTGGCGCAGTCGGTTAAGCGTCCGACTTCAACCAGGTCACGATCTCGCGGTCCGTGAGTTCGAGCCCCGCATCAGGCTCTGGGCTGATGGCTCAGAGCCTGGAGCCTGTTTCCGATTCTGTGTCTCCCTCTCTGCTCCTCCCCCGTTCATGCTCTGTCTCTCTCTGTCCCAAAAATAAATAAACGTTGAAAAAAAAAAATTTAAAAAAAAAAAAAAAAAAAAAAAAAAAGCTCGTTGTATTTTCCTTATTGTGCCTAATTTTCCACCCATGAGTGAAAACTGGCATACACTAACAGAGTGCACTGATGAGATCCATTCTTCTTTTGTTTAGTCCTCCACAATATCTCTTTCTAACTAATTCTGGAAATGGCTCGATGGCCCTAAGTAATATTTAAAAATCCGCTACAGTGGCAAAAAATTATTTAAAAATTAAGTGTCATTATTCTGATAATTTCCCTATCCATATTACTACATATGGTTGAGAGTCAAGTACAGAATGTGCTCTAGTGCAAGTATTAAATTGACTTTCAGATCACCTGTGTCATAACTCCATCTGTTACTTAATTGTGGCCTTCTCTTGTTTCATCTAAAGGCTTCTGTAAAACAATGATGTAATGAACACAATATTTGTAGCAGTTGACATTTTGTTCAAAAATTTAGTTTCTGAAAACTGAATATACCCAGAAGAGTTAGAGAGAAGCAGCTATTTGTCTGTATATTTACAAATTTAGTACTGGGATTCTAGAGTAGCAAGTGTCCTGGAGAACACAGAAACTAAAGGCAGAGTATGTGGTAAGCTCGTGCCCAAATGACAGGATATCAGCTCTGATGTCCTCAAAGGAAAGATGAAGCTTATAAAGTTACCCCAGAAATTTAATACATCAATTCTTGTCAGCAAGGCAAAGAAAGCATGAGTTGGAAGCTGTGGTCAGCAGTCTTCCCACTTTGCTTTCTGGGGCCCGCTGTGGTCTCTGGGATTTTAGGTTACACTTGTTTGTGAAATGCAGGATACCTCTCCTAGACTGCTGTGTGTGTGTGTGTGTGTGTGTGTGTGTGTGTGCGTGTGTGTGTGTGTGTGTGTGTGTGAAGTTTTTATACTCTGCATGTAAGAAGTTTCAGGGGCTAGATATTTATTTCTCCTCTAGGTGGATTGTGTGTGATCAAGACATCATAGATAATATTCTGTTTGTATAAGGCCATTTTAAAGGTCTGTGCAATTTTGTGGGTACCCCAGAAGCTCAGTTCCATGTCCCCACCTTAGAGACCTTCCTATCCTGGGGAGTTTTACTGAACAAATGAATTAACTCTCAGCTAAGTGGACATGCTTGTCACGTTACATGTTACTTATCTGTAAGTTATAGAAATATTTGTGCATTACTTTATATAACCTTCAAATGAATTCTACAGTGATTACTTCCCTATTTCTGAACGTTTTAACATGAGTGTTTTTTATAGCAAAACAGCAAAACCTTTAGTAGTTTTTTTACTAATCTTCTGCAAGTTTTGTCTATGCTTTTTTGTTTGTTCCAAATGAATAAGACACACTGAATGTTTGATTTCTGTTCTTTCTTGCTGCCAAAAGTCTGTTATTGAACAGGCAGTATGGCATTGTTTGAGGGGTTTACAAAATAGGCAGCATAAGACAGAAAATTATGGCAGATTGGGACAGACTCACCAAGTAGATGTGCCATCATGATATGCATTTGAGAGGTAAGGGAGTAGGTAAAGGGAGGCACTCTGTGAATGGCATATTGGGAGAGATCATCGCTTTCATTCTAGGTTGTGGAAATGGTCAACTGGAAGAGGTTAGAGGTCAATTATATAGAAACTCCTGTAAGTATTTTGTGTGCTTTTGAGGAAGAATACAATGTTGAGACAGAAATGGGTTCCAGTTCAGATTCTTTGCTGCCCCTTATTATCTAGGATTAACTTCTCTGTGACTTAGTTTTCTTACCTGTAAAAATGGAGCTAGTGGGAAGTCTTTACTGTCATTCAGGGGTGTAGGCTGACAGAGGCTCTGCTTTCACAAACATGTGGTCTTCAACCTTGTGTGATTGTCTCATCCAGTTACCTGGAAGGGGAGGAGCACACAAGACTTAATGAGAGAGACCTGGAAGTGGCTCATACTACTTACACGCATCCTCCATTGGCTCCATCTCATTACAGGGCCAAATCTCACTGCAAGGAAGGCTGAAGAATGGGATTAGCTGTGTGGTCAGGGAGGAGAAAAAGCAACATGGATTTTGGTAAAGATTCAGCAGTCTAATACCAAATGTATTAACACTCAGCAGAGTGTTTTTGTTACTATGACCCTTCAGCTTGATGTACTCTGTATGCTCAGAAAATATTAATTTATTTGCTTGTTTATTTGTGTCACAGATATTTGTTAAGATCTACTATGTGCTATTCATTATGCCTGGTTCCGATAGCTAAAATGGAGATGACTGATCGTTTATTTATTTATTTATTTTTGGTAGCAATGGAGAAAAACTCCAAAATTTCACAACATATATGTGTTATGTTGCATCATAATCTATAATTGAAAGCAGAAGTCAAGTGAAACCCTAATTTCTTTTGCATCAGTCTTATACATCTTCCAGATCTCCTTTCTGACTTGGCACAGTTCTGACTGAACATATAGTAAGCATTCAAATATGTTTGTTGATTAACAGTGTATTTATTTGATCAAGGAAAAAGTGTGCCTGAAACCCATTAATAAATATTAGTCACTCTCTCCCTTATGTTCCCTGATAGGATTTGAATTCTAAGAGAATATTTTGGTTTTTATTAGAGATTTTGGCTGAATTCATTGACCACTTCATTTACTACTGTGTAGACAGGACCTTTAATGCTTGGGGTAATAGATCTTATGGGACCAATTTAGTTTTATTCAGAAAAGCAAATTTCCCTCCTTGAATGAGATCTGATTTTCATTAGATGGGTTTGCTACGAGATTATTTAGTGAAAGTAATGTCCAGAAGCTTCTGACTCAATTCAAACTTAGCTTCTTCTCATCCACGTGCATTCCTATGGTGCCTGAGTCTGGAAGCAGGTTGGAATTTCATTTGGGAAGCTACCATTAACACAGTTTGGGCTGAAAGCATAGCTCTCTATGGAAGACAAATGAAAGGATGCTTGAGCATGACTTTCTCAGAAAAATAAATTGAAGATTAATATTGCATTCCAACTAGAGTTGGTCAGTGATTATTCTTTGTGCCATGCTTTCTCAAATAGCATAATCCTTGGGTGAATCTCAGAAATAAAAGGAATAAAGGAAAGAACTAGACCAGCTCAGGGGGGCAAATTGCATGGGAAATATTCTGAACTACCTAAAGCATATTTTAATTAGCCACAGTGGAGCAAGCACTAAGTTAACTATGCTTTGGACTCAAGACACCTTGAAGCAGCTAGAGGGATTTGGAGAGATGAATAGCTTTAGTTTTGTCCAAAGAAAACCATTATATAACACATCTGTTGGTGGTTAGCAGATCTTCAACCAACATGTCTGAAAGACTGAAAAATATTGTATATTTAAGGGGTATAACTTTGAATTCTCTGCTTTCTCAAGAATTCAGTGGTAGAAAGAAAAACTTATTAGAAATGGGGCTTCCAGACTTACTTATGAGAACTTTTAGAACTATTCTAAGAAAAAAAAATTCCATCTAAAAAAGCCACGGCGGTGGCCGGCAGGGGCTGGGTGGGGGCTGGGGCGCCTGGATGGCTCAGTCAGTTAAGCGTCTGACTTTGGCTTAGGTTGCTCAGGTTATGATCTTGCAGTTAGTGAGTTTGAGCCCCCATCGGGCTCTGTGCTGACAGTGCAGAGCCTGCTTGGGATTCTCTCTCTCTCTCTTGCTATCCCTCTCTGTCTCAAAATAAATAAATAAACTTTAAGAAAAAAGAAAAAAAAATTCCATGGACCTTCATAGTACCTGGAGGAAAACCCAGCAATCTAAGGAAACTTTAAGACATTCCTCTCAGCCTAAGCACTATGTCAGCAGAAGAATATGCTTGTAAGAGCTGTGCAGTCAAAATTGTTGATCTTTGTTGGCTCTCAATTCTCTATTATACACTTTCTCTTCTCATTTGGGTAATTATTTCCTAAGAAGATCTTTCAGAAGACTGGAACTGGGGAGAAAGTTGTGTGTGGATTGGGAGTGGGAACACATGGCAACTCAGAATGCCTTCCCTGGAAAGGCTGGTTGTTAGAGCAAAGAAGAATCTAGAAATTGTTTTCATAACTGCTGGGGCTGCTGCCTCCAGTTACCCTGTAAACCATGTTGGTGCTGCTTGTCTCAGAGTTGGGGGTTTTGGACAATGGAAGGTCCCTGGAAGAGATGAAGTGGTTCTCAGTGCTGGGTGCATGTTTGAATCTCTTGAAGAGTTTAAGAAATAAAGATGCCAAGATTCATTCTTAGATATTTAGTTCAATTGATTTGGGCATCCCCAGATGTGTTTAAAAATAGTCCTCAGGTGATTGTTGTGCAATTAGCATTGAAAGCCACAAAGGCAGAGGAAGCTCTGTATTTACCAAGGCCCCAGAGGACAGTCGCATGCTAGATGAATTGCTTTCTTCCATAGTCACTTGCAATTTGTCTTTTTCAAACCCCCATTCAATTTTTCTGCCCTTCTCACTGACTCTTCTGTTAATAGACATTTTTAGAAAAGGTATAGCATTGTTCTTTAACATTGGATACTAATCAGGGATAGTTCCCACTTTTTCAGTTGATCTACATTGCTTGTAATACGTTACTTCAACTACCACAATTAACTAGAATAAACCATATCCATGGCTGATTAGGGGCAGGTTAACTTCTCTTTGATGCTTTGAATTATTTTATAGTTTAGTTAGTTTGCTGTCAGTCAGTGATGTGAAATAAAATTTGGTGCGTATCATACAGAATGTATAATAGTAAAATCTGGCATGAAAAGTTCAGTGAGTCTACAATGAAAATATCCAAATCACATCTCTACCTAAACCTTTCCTAGTCAACACTCCCATTCTTTTTAGGATAAACATGCCTGTTTGTATCATACAGTTTATGCAAACCATATTTTTTGGATGAAGTTGAAATGGGTTTCTGTGCAGTGCTAAATTGGCTTATTGATCTAACCCTGCATATTTGCATTAAGTTATAGTCTTAGTTTATAGTCCTATAGTTTCAGTTACATATAGACTAAATAGTCTTAGTTCCCTATAGAGTAGAGTTACTTCTTTGCTGGATCTGAAGTTATGGAAACATTCTCAAGAAAATCCAGTTGTAAACATCAATAATCAGCAATAAATTGAGTAGTCTATTATTTGTTTTGTTAAAAAGATTATTATAGGCTTTCTTTAGGGATTCAGTTTTTAGGTATTTAAAAGGCGGGCCACACTTATGTAGAAGAGTATGATAGCTTATTTATTCCGTTCCACAAGGAGCACCCATATAGCCTTCCATGAGAAACCTCAGTGTAATTTTACCTAAAACAACAAAGTTTGTAAGGACATTAATCATGATTAGTAGGTGAAATGCTTGGTTAGTTTGTATCCTTCTGAAGACAACAGACCTGGGGAAGCTGAGGATGGCAGAAAGAAAACCTAGAGGGAGTGGGGAGCATCAGAGAGAGCACCAGACTGGGAATGGAGGAGATAACATGGGGTTGGTTCTGTCACCTGCTCCATCTGATAAATGACCTGGCTGAGCTTGATTATGCTTCACTTTCTTTCCAGTCCTAACAATCTAAGTTTTGTTCGTTATCTAAGGTTCATTACCATGTTTTATGTCTTTGTTTTTGTGTATCAGGTCATTTCCTCATCATGCTTAGGACCAGCATTGATATGGTCTTAAGTGCTGATGGCATGTAGGGCGGTGCTTCTCATTTGCCTAATTAAAGTCATAATGGTTTTTAAATGATTGTTAATTTTTGTGTTTTTAATAAAGGCATGCTTCTTGCTGTCTTCTCAGGATACCTTAGGAGGGGCTGGTCACTGAGTGCCTTTGAGGAAGGGTTGTGAGTCAGGGGAATTCTAAAGGGATGAGGGAATTAGTGAGAAGTTGGGTGAGTGGGGAAGTGTATGAAAGAACATGGAAACATGTGAAAGAAGATAGGCGTGGGAGAGGTTTTATTTAAAAGTTCCCTTCCTTGTCTCTGCAGTTGAAATTCACACAGATGCCAATGGGTATTATTATTTTTTAGAACAAGTTCATGAATTGTAGTTGTTACTTTGAAGCTTTCCCAACCACTTGAAAATAAAGATTACTGAGAACAAATCCCCTAGAAGTTAATCTACCTGAGTACAATCCCAACTATCCAGGCTGTAACTCTGGGCTGATGTCAGATTGGCGATCAGAGGCCAATCATTGGCGAACAATGATTTCTGTTTTTCCTAATCCCTTACTGGCTCTCCTGGGCATTACCAAAGCCAAACTGAGGCGGTCTTAGGAGATGTGGCTGCAGAGCTGGCCTGAAAAAAGGAATCTTATGAAATTTCTGTGGGGGTCTTTGTTGTTGCTTTCACATTCAGGATAAGACCCTGCTCTCCATAAAGCAGCAGGTAAGAAAGGAATTCAACTAGAAACATGGACAGGCCCAGCAACCCCATCACTGAGAGAGCAGGTCTGGGGTCATTGTTATCTCAAGTTCTATTAGCATTGACTGAAAAATTTTCAGGGTGCCTGGGTGGCTTGGTCAGTTAAGCATCTAACTCTTGATATTGGCTCAGGTCATGATCTCACAGTTCATGGGATTGAGCCCTGCATCAGGCTCTGTGCTGATAACACACCACCTGCTTGGGATTTTCTGTCTCCTTGTCTCTCTGCCCCTTCCCCTGCTGATATACATGCATGCGTGCTATCGCTCTCAAAATAAATAAATTAACTTAAAAAAAAGAAAAATTTTCACAAAACTGGAAAATGTTGTATTATAATGAGATAGTTTGCCCTTTTAGAAATTCGTTTTTAAAAAAGCTGGGTTTTTTTTGTCAACTTTATTTATTTTTTTAATATATGAAATTTATTGTCAAATTGGTTTCCATACAACACCCAGTGCTCATCCCAAAAGATGCCCTCTTCAATGCCCATCACCTCCCCTCCTCTCCCTCCCACCCCCCATCAACCCTCAGTTTGTTCTCAGTTTTTAAGAGTCTCTTATGCTTTGGCTGTCTCCCACTCTCACCTCTTTAAAAAAAACTGTTTTATAATGACTCTTTATCAGTTTGTTTTACTTCAACAAAACATCAAAACCACTGGATATGTTGACAGGTTGGGAGAGTTGGGACTAACTCAAGGAATATTTTCATTTTTGTTTTCTACTTTTGTTCTTCCCTTTTGTTCACTGACTACTTCACTGGGCCAGACATCCTTCTCCACATACCTCATGACTTCCCTTGACACAGAGACCCCTCACTGTTATTCACTGCCTGGGGAGTATTACTACTCAGTGTTACTACTGAGCTTTTTGATACTCTCCTTCATTCTGCCTCTCACTTCCTTATTAAAATGGCAGGGCAATGTACTTGTTTCCTCAGAGCTTGTTAGAAGAGGGGCCAATCTAGTAAATTAATTCAGGATGAAGGGTTAATGGACCACAATGGTCTAAAGCAAAGACCTGCAAGCTTTTTCTTTAAAGGTCTTGGTTGTAAATATTTTAGCCTTTGTGGGCCATGTGGTCTGTGTCACAACTACTTGACTCTGCCATTTTGAGAAGGTAGCTATAGACAATACAGCATGGCTATATTCCAAGAAACCGTTATTCATGGAACACTGATACATGAATTTCATATAATTTTCATTTGTCGTAAAATACTTCTCTTCTTTTGAATATTTTCAACAATTTACAAATGTGAAAACCATTCTTAACTCATGGATCATACAAAAATAGGCAGCAGGCTGGATTTGGCCCACATATACGGCACATTACATTTCTTTAACAAAAGAAATAATTAGCAATTTCATGTGTTGTGTGTATGAAGGGTAGAGAGTAACTGTCTGTTACTCTTGCTTCCTTAAGACCAGCTGTGGAAAGAGCCCCATTTATCAAGTGCATCTTGTCAGCCCTGTATAAATAAGTTCCATGGTTGACTAGGTTTCACTGAATAAACAACTCATACTTCTCATTTAGGGTCTAGAGCCCAGAAGGCTCTGATTCACAGTGTGTGCCAATCATGGAGCCCTACTGATTTATCTTTGGAAATACTGCCAATTCTTCCTTTTTTTTTTTTTTTTTTTTTTTTTTTTTTTTTTTTTTGAGTCATGCTGTTTTGTTATAACACTAGTCCACAGTGGTCTACCATCCTTGTTTCCTTCTTCTTTAGGGTATGTCAACTTTGGGAGTATGTAACAACGTTAAAAACCCTAATGGCTTAATAAGTAAAGGTTTGTCACAGTCCAGTGCAGATTGATGGGCTGTGTGGTTGGATGCAGGTTGTGGGAGATGTCTCTACTCCATTCAGTTCCTCAGGGACCCAGGGTCCTTCACCTAGTGGCTTTGTCATTCTCCAAGGCTTGAAATTATCCAACTAGACTGCATCTGAACAGCAGACAACAGAATATATAGAGGATCTTGTGAAGGGTGCTTTAGAGGCTAGGCTGGGAGCCCAGCTTAGAATTTTGGCCAGGAGCCTCAATTCCTCTCCATCAGAGTCTCTCTGTGGCACTGTTTCGACTTCCTCACAGCATGGCAGCTGGATTCCACAAGCAAATGCTCCAATAAAGAAGACAGGAATGAGAAACTGTCAGTCTTTTAGAGCCTAGGCCTGGAAAAGGGCACAATATACCTTCTGCTGTATTCTATTGGTCACGTAGTCACAGATGTAATTCCAATTAAAGAGGAGAGTATAGAGATCTTAGCTCTTCCAACAGAAGAATTTCAGAGAATCTGCACTCACTTTGAATCTACCAAAATGTTACGCTGAGGGTTGATATGAGTGAGTGCAAGAGCATGATGCTAACACAGAAGTCCATCTGTATTCACATCCACTGTGAACTATGGATCAGCCATTCTGGGAACATGCTGGGGCTTCAGGTTGATTGCCTACAGCAAGGCTCAGCAAACTACAGCCTGTGAGTCATATCTGGCCATTGTCTATTATTGTAAATAAAGGTTTATGAAACACAGCCATCATCAGTTTTATATATATGTGCATATGTATATATGTATATATATGTATATGTATATATGTATGTATGTATATATATATACATATATATAGTTTGTAGCTGCTTTTGGGCTTCAACAGCAGAGTTAAAAAATTGTGATAGAGGTTATGTGGCCTGCAAAGCCTAAAGTATTTACTCTTTGACCTTTACTGAAGAAGTTTGCTGATGCCTGTTCTTAAGAGACTCAAAAAATCCCCATCATTATGACTGAGTGAAATCAGCTTGAAAAAGTAGGATCTTGTGATTGACATGAGGACAAACACATTACTGATGGGTCATGAGTTTCTATGGCTTTGATAACTGAGTCCTTTAAAAGTGTGCAGGTTGTGCATTCTGCTATCAAATCACCCAAATCTCTAGCAGGATTGAATTTTCTGGTAACTTGAGTATTTTCATTATTGGCAACTCCTGCCCAGAACCTTGGAAAGCTGTATGTTCCCTTTTACCATTTTCCTCAGCAGTATCTAACTCCGTTGCTTGCAATGATGGTTGCAGTGGGCAGGACTGGGGGTGTGTTTTCCTAGCCTGATGGGGCTGATTTAGGAGGCTTCTGATGCTAAGTTGGTCTGGACTTGGCTGTGGGTCTTCTCAGACATTGTTGACATTATTGTTGGTGAACAAGGATCTCTCACTTGATACCCTTTCTTTTAAAGCAAAGTTCCAAGCACTGGTCTTATGTTTTCTTTTTGTTCTTGAAGTCATTTCTAGATTATCCGTATTACTAGCATATGTGTGTACGTGCCGTAGGGATAAATTAAAAATGAAGAATAATCTAATCACTTCTTTAAAATTGACATTTGGAATTCTTTTTCTTTCTTCTTTATTTTCTTTCTCTGTGAAGGAGTTCTTTAATCAAGTATTCACAGAAAATCCGCATTGAAAATTCACATGTAAAAAGCCTGACTTTAGGAAAGCTGAGAGTAACTTTTCAAACTTCCTCTCTGTGTTCTTTTCTGTCCCTCTTTCTCCTTCTGCAAGAACAGAGAGGGCTTATTGTCACAGAAATGACTTGGAAACCCAGTCAGATTACATGTGCTATGTTCTGTTTATATAATGGGTCCTTTGGTTGACATTTTGTCTAAAGGCATGTGGAGGAGGATCTTTGTTTAACCTCTGTTTTATCATCTCACCATTCGATACCAAGGAATACACAGAAACCTAGAGATTTCACTCTCAAGAAAGCCAGGTATTTGAAAGTATCCTGAACTAATGCTTTCTGTTTTCTTTAGACTCCACATCAACACAAAATTGTGTGTTCTCCTTTATTATTATTTTGCAAATTCTATCTTGTTTTTTATTTAGTTTCTTCTTGATGTTAATCTGAAACAGGCTGCTAATTCAAAACAGTAGAAACATTCACTGATTTGATTCCTCAACATTTTGTAAATACTTAGCAGAAGCCAGATTCATAGACGTGTGTATTAGGTAGGTTCCCCGCCCCACCTTTGCCCATCAGGTCAAGTGAAATCAATATCAGCACAGGCTGTAACTGTTATTACCCCTACATTCATTGGCTTTTCTTAGCTATATTGAGACCAGTAGAGAGAGTTTACTAGCAAAGGGAAGTGGCAGTGGAGACGAATGTAGCACTTAACAATATTGGAATATGGGTTTTAGGAAATGCATCCTTTCCTCCAAGATAAATGTATATGTTCTCTCCTTAAGAGACCATGAAAGCATTCTGGGAGGTTCCTATAAGTAAACATAGCTCTTCATATGCTCACAATCAGACAGTTCTACCTGCAGACATCTCTATCTTTCCCTTTGATAGGCAGCCACCTTAACCAGCTGAATCAGTTTGGGCCATCGGTAAGGAGAGCAGTGCTAAATCCCTGACATTCACTCCCTGGAATGTTATTTGGCACATTATTACAGTTGAGATTTACTAATTAGTGTCCTAGTGTAGTAAAAAAGTTTATATCTCTTTCAAAATACTGAAAACATTGCATAAAATACTTCTGCTTTGGAAGAACTGGTTTTACCCTTTGTATCTTTAAGTAAGAATGGGGCTTAGTTCTGAGTAGGGCAAAGAGATGGCAAATGTCTTGCTTGAGTTTCTGAGCAGGACTTGAATAGTCTATGAGCATTGGTATTCCTTTCTCCCTTTCTCTTCCCCAGTTTTCCTCTCTCCCTTCCTTCTCAACTGGATTATCTCCATTAATCTCTGCCTCACTCTGGGCCAGAATCTACGATGGACTCATGGCCTTTTCTTTAGCTACTAAAGCTCCTGGCTTTTCCTCTTTCCTTATAGAGTCTCCTAGGCAGAGTTGTCCTATGTATGTGTGTTAGGAGGACAGTTGGTTGATTAGGAATTGCCCAGTGATTTCTCTTAGGCAAATATTCCCTCTTTTAGGGCATGGTGTTGGCTGGCTTCAAGCCTGAGAGAAGGGAGTGAATCTATTCTGTGTGAGGCAGAAAAACTTTATGGACTGCTGAGAAGTTGTGGAGGACAGAGGCCATGGGATAATGTGGGACTGAGAAGTTGTGGAGGACAGAGGCCATGGGATAATGTGATGCTATCCAGTACATTACAGGACACTCCCCTTGATTGGTGAAATTACTAAACTCACACATCATTTTGCAAGAACAGATTTCTTTGTGGAAGGTGAAGAAAAAGCTGACAGCAGAATTAGAAGAGATCTCCTGGAAACACACCCTAAGCAATTTACAGAAACCATGAGGAGTTTGGACTGTCATGGACCATGGAAGTGAGCACTCCAGTTAAGTGTATGTAGGTTGTCAAGAGTTGAGAAAGCCTCAGGTAACATCTGGGATATTGGTCAATCTGTCAGAAGCAAGGGGGTTTAGGTTACCATTGAACCAATACATGTATGGAACCCTTCGTTCCTCTAATAGGGAGGCTTAAACTTGGCAAGGAGCGGGGATAGAAGTTCTCAACCATTTTTTTTTTCTTGGAATTTAAGTTAGGACATGTTTGAGTGAAGTCACCAGAGAGGGACATCTCTGACTACCATATACTAGAGATGGGGTGCCAGGAACAAAGTTAGAGTAGCTAGTGGACACTTGAATAACTGGACTATAACCCTCTGTGTGCCTGTCTTTGCTTCTCTGTCTCTGTCTCTCTCACAAGAAGGCAACTCAACATGGAGGGAGCAAGATGGGCTGTGAAGTCATAGTGTCACCTGGATGTGCATTTTCTCTGGACAGAGGAGGTCCCTCTTTTTCTGATTCCCATCCCCTCAAGGCTAAAATGCCTTGATCAAGTATTAAAGACTTTTGCTCATCAATTATAAATAAGGCCTAAAACAAGTGTTCTTGAAAGGGGCTCTACCTTGATTTAAAATCACACTATGTGGGGCGCCTAGGTAGCTCAGGCAATTAAGCATCTGACTCTTGATTTTGGCTCAGGTCATGACCTCATTGATGAGATCAAGCCCCGTATTGGGCTTTGCACTGACAGTGTGGAGCCTGATTGAGATTCTTTCTCTCTGGCCCTCCTCAACTTGTGCTCATGCATTCTCTCTGTCTCCCTCTCAAAGTAAATAAATAAACATTAAAAAAATAAAATAAACTCACACTGTGGATCATTGGCTAGTATCAAGGCCTGGTATGGAGAATGGGGAGGAAGAAGGCATGAGGAGGGCTGGAATGCAGGAGGGAAATAACAGTTATGGAAGGTCCACAGTTTTAGACTCTCATACATTTTTTTAAAGTTTATTTATTTATTTTGAGAGAGAGAGAGAGAGAGCAAGCAGTATAGAGGGAGAGAGAGAGAGAGAGAGAGAGAGAAAGGGACAGAGAGAGAGAGAGAGAGAGAGAGAGAGAATCCCAAGCACAGCCCAACATGAGGCTCATACTCAAGAACCATGAGATCATGACCTGAGCTGAAATCAAATGTCAGAGGCTTAACTGACTGAGCCACCCAGGAACACCTAGACACTCCTACATTTTGATCTTTGCAAGAACTCCCTTGAAGAGGGCATTATTTTCTTCAACTTACAAATGAAAAGAATGTCTTTTTATACAAATAGGAAAAGCAAGGCACTGAAAGTGACCATTGGATGCCCAGCAATGGTGAGGTGAGGTGGGGAAAGGTGCATAAAAGGGAACACAGTGTTCTGAAGAACAAATTTTCCTCTTTCATAACTTGCCGTGGGCTGGCTATGATGGTGGTTGGGGCTGGGGGAGGAGAAGGGAAAGATCAGGTGAATTAGGGAGGGAAACTGATGAGATCAGGGGAAGGACTAAACGTGAGAGAGGAGAGAAAGAAAAGTAGCAAAGAAACGGGTGTGAGGAGGAATGAGAGATGAGCTCAGCTTTGCAGCAATAGATATTCATATCCATCGGTGGTGAATTTCCCTTTATGCTCTATCTGAACAGAATAAATTCAGTAGGATGTCATAACTGAAATTCAGCAAAAATATTGTGCATGGTCTGGAATTGGTTTTAAAAAAATCAGAACAGTCTCGGAGAGATTCTTTATTTTTCTGACTTAAAAAAAGTTGCAGATAAATGTGCTTCTGATCAGAGGGGAAGCAAGGAGAGGGCGTTGGGCCAAACATATGTAGGCAGGTGCTGTACAACTTCTCCACATAGCTCTGCCAAAGCACCCCGTGGGTGACCTTGGCATTTAATGGGAAATGTGTGTTTCTCTGTGCACACATCAGGAGGAGGATGCGACCTCCTAGCCAATCTGGATTTGATATCAAGACTATATGTGAGCACATCACTGTGAAGGTGTCAGAATGGGCAATTCCCTTTTCATGTTTTGTTCTGCCCCACGCCTCTACTCAAACTCACTCTAATGCCCTGGTTGTGGTTTATCCAGCAACAAAGGATGGGAGCCTTTTTATCTCCTAGAGTGATGAGGCTGCCGAGCATCAGTGTTGGTGGAGTTTGAAAAAATAAGAGAGAATAACTCTGCCTCCTGGCCCAATCCCCTATCCTTAGAATAAGCAAGATTTGCTGACTTGTCCCTCAACTTTCTGTGGTTAGCAAATATAAGGCCAGAGGAATGAAGTATAATGAGGTGGAGTGCATTTATATTGTCTGAGAATAGGTATGGGGGAGGGTCTCATCTTCAGCCAGAGTGGGTGTCTTAGTTTCCAATGGCTGCTATAACAAATTACCATAAATTTTGGTGGCTTAAAACAGCAGAAGTTAACCTCTTACAGTTTTGGAGACAAAAAGTTCAAAACCAAGGTGTCAGGTACTATGCTCCTTCTGAGACTCTGGGTAGAATCCTTCCTTGCCTCTTCCTAGCTTCTGGTGGTGGTCATCATCCATCCTTGACATTCATCATCACATGGTGTTCTCTGTCACTGCCCTCACATGGTTTTTGCCTCTTCTTATAAGGACGGCAGACATATTGGGCTAGGGCCCACTTTAATGGCCTCATCTTAATTTGATTACATCTGCACAGACCCATTTTCCAATTAAGGTCACATTTCAGGTACCACAGAGTAGGACTTCAACATCTATTTTTTTGGTGACACATTTCAGCCTATAACAGCAAGTGTTCAGGTCTGATGTGCTGGTGGGGCAGGTGCTACTGTAGGGCCTAACTATTCTTGCTGATTGGCATGGGGTAGGGGTGGGGGGCAAGAAGGGAGAAAGGACAGGGTCAGTGCAGGTCTGTTGCAGTCCCTGGTTCACCCCAAGGAGACAAGTTTGAGGCCAGCAGAGAAAGGCCACAGACTGAACTGTCAGGAAACTCTGGGGGGGCTCAGGCCACAGACAGTCACTGCTCTGGGGCCCAAGTGATACAGCATGCAGAGAGGGAGAGGACGAGAGACTTTCTTTACTTTTTCAAAAAATACAGTGTGGCTTTGGCACATTGAGAACCCCAGGGACACACAGCACTTCTTGGCAACTTAAGGGCTGACATTCTTAAGTGTGCTGGGGGAGAGTAGAGATGTTAATGGAGACAAATGGCAGTGGCAGGATGAGGCCTTCTCAAGATAGTTGGGATAGGAGTAGAAGGGCAAGAGAAAGCGATAAGCCCCAAGGACTCTCAGATTGCTGCTTTTCAGAAGAGTGGCCACATAGACAACTGTGTGAACTGGGAGAGTAGCAGGAGTCCCCTGCATTGCTGGGACTTCTCAAGTGTCATGGTCCTCTCCTCTTTAGAGACATGTGCAGTGTGAGTAGGACAACCCCTTTCAGTGCTGACCTTAATAATAGGGGGCAGTGGGTCTATAGGGCAATAATCATTTTTTTTTATTTTTTAATGTTTATCTATTTTTGAGAGAGAGACAGAGCGTGAGCAGAGGAGGGGCAGAGAGAGGGGGAGACACAGAATCTGAAGCAGGCTCAGGGTTCCAAGCTATCAGCACAGAGCCTGATGCAGGGCTTGAACTCACAAAGTGTGAGATCATGACGTGACCTGACATCAGACGCTCAGCTGACTGAGCCACCCAGGCACCCCTATAGGGCAATTATCTTTTACTGAATTGAATTGATTTGGAGGTGGGCTACAGGTGACAGTGCAATTGTTTTGACTTCAGGCTTAACTTTTATTTTTATTTAAAATTTTTTAATGTTTATTTTTGAGAGAGAGACAGAGCATGAGTGTGGGAGGGGCAGAGAGAGAGGGAGACACAGGATCCCAAGAAGGCACCAGGCTCTGAGCTGTCAGCACAGAGCCCCATGCGGAACTCAAACTCATGAACCATGAGATCATGACCTGAGCCGAAGTTGGACGTTTGACTGAGCCCCAGATGCCCCAAACCTAGCTTGTTAAAATGTCCCTTTTTAGGCTAATTGAAATGATACAGATTTTGCCTTTGGACCAAGAGTCCCTCCAGAATAGTGTCCCCCTTTTTTTGAGACAATGCAAAGGCTGCAGGTAAATGCACAACAGCTGCTTGTACTGGTGGAGGGCCCTGGCTGGGGGAGGGAATGACCTTACCTGAAACACTGCTGATACTGGCAGGTTGATTAGAATAGCAAGTGATCACCATTGACACCAGAAACTGAAGTGATGAGGGTTCCATGGAGGACTTGGGGACTGGGAAAAGGGCCATTAGACACTTGCCTGAGTCCAACACCAAATTGAGGGCCGGGGAATAGAGGCTAGTGGGGGGGGGGGGGATGGTGGTGCTGAAAAGGGGTCTCAGGAAAGGGCACAAGAAGAACCAAAGATATGCTATGTCTACTTCTCAAGTATCTAGAAGCAATCTCTTTTATACCTGGAGGGAATCACTGGTGGGAGAATTCAGATCCATTTAGTGTCTCTTCCTGGTTGGTTACCATCCTTCTCTAGGAACCAGGCTGCCTGGCTCCCCTGAGAGATATTTGGCTCCAAATATGACATTAACAACACAGATACTATTATGGGCATTTCAGGGCCTCCCTGATTGCTACTCTAGAAGAATGCAAAGAGCTGAGCTCTCAGAGAGAGTCTTTGTGAAGGCCAGTGAAGTTTACCCCAGCTGTCCTAGGCAGGCACTGAGAGTGTCTGAGGCTAAGTCTGGCCCTGCATCTTTTCTAGTAATGCCATGCCATCATCTGGGATGCTGCCAACTTGGAGATGTATGGAGAAAAGATCATCAGCGTTCAGTAAGCTCTTACTTGCAAGAGGCTAATAGCTTAGTGACATTCCATTCCGTTTATAAGTGACTAATGACCATTTTTTTTTACTCAGCTTTATTTTAGTCTTGTTCAGCCATGCATGGTCCTTGGGACCTTCAATATTAAAACAGTGACGTTTTCTCTAAACATTGCATTTCTCATGAACTTACTCTTTGGTACTGACCTCTGTGACTTCATATTTTCTAGGTCTATAAACTTTATGAGCATTTATAGCATTTACTCTTTCTAACTTTATCTTTCATTATGCCCTTCTTAAATCTTACAGCTATTTAGTAAGTTAGGGCTGATCCAGTTGAAAACATATTACTGGGCCCAGATTAGAACTTTTTCGAGTGGCAATAATTTGAAAATTATTAATTTACTTTTCTCTTTTGTCTTATGGAAATAGAAGCTTTGTTCTAGTTAGCCTAAGGCATCTGTTTGTTTTGGGGAGAGGAGGGCTTGCTGCTGGCACAGTGTGAGGAGAGAGGAATATTCAGCTTCTTTCTCAGTCCAGGTCACTCAGGAAGACAGAGCTGCTACAAGGATGGTGGGAAGAGGGATTTAGTGTCAGAATTAGATCTGACACAAATGTGGGAGGAGCTGGGCAAGGGATGGTCTAGGGGAAGGTTTTGGGACACCAAAGAGAGAACCCTTCCCAATGCACTGGTTGCTGGTGAACTAGTGAGGGCCTGCAGGGAAGCCCAAGAAAGCCAAGCACATGTGGCCACCGAAGCGAGACCATGAAGGGAACTCATGGAGAGGTCTATGGGAAGCTATTGACCTTGATAGCTGCTGTCCCGTAGGTCTGTGTCCAAGTGTCTGGTGGTACTGATGATCAGCAACATCAGCAGTCTGGAAGACGAACATTACAATCTTTTCTCACTCTTCATTTGGACAAAGGTATATTCTGTTGGAATTACTTCTTACTTATTCAAAGGTTGAATGGAGGGTAATCCAAAATCCTCTTGCTGATCAATTATTGCTAAGAGGAAGTCTTATGTTGAAGGAACAGTGCAGCTGGGAAGGAGATGTGAGATGAATGGCAGTGCAGGTGGACAGGGAATGGCCATTGCGACCCCCGCTTTGTCAGGATGTTGATTTGCTGTGGTTTGTTTTATAGTCCTGTTTGAGAGATTCCCAGTTCGTTTTTCCAGATACATAAATTCTCCACAGCACAAGCTGAAACCATTTCATCACTCAAATCAGCCTTGTATCAAATATGCGAACTTTAGGTCTGACACCTGTCTTACATCGTCTCTGCTGAGTAAATTAAAATGAACAAGCAGAATAACAAGAAGGAAGTATCTTTATGACTTTTTAAGCTTAAAAGTCTGGGTTAGTTGTTTTATTCTTTTGTTCACTTTCAAGCTTATGGCCACCTCTCCTTGGTTCATTCTCTCCTCTCTTTTTAGGGCTCCCATTATGCATGTGTTGTTATATTGATGGTATCTTACACATCTCATAGGCTCTGTTTATTTTTATTCATTTTTTTCTTTTTGTTCCTCAAACTGAATAAGCTCTATTTATCTGTCTTCAAGATCACTGATTCTTTGTTCTACCAGCTTAGGCCCATTGTTGAGCCACTCTAGTGATTATTTATTTCTTCAGCAATTGCACTTTTCACTCTGATATTTCTGTTTGGTTTTTAAGTTTATAGAATTCTACCTCTTTATTGATATTATTTATTTAATGAGATATAGTTGTCAGACAACTTCCCTTTAACTCCTTAGCTGTTTTAAAAATCTTTTTCTGATAAATCCACATATGGGACCACCTTAGGGACAATTTCTACTAACTGCTTTTTGTCCCTCTGTATATGGGCCACACTCCCCTGTTTCTTTGCATGTCATGTATACCGGTATTTTTCCCTAAATATTGGACATTTTAGATAATATAATGTGGCAGCTCTGGAATCAGATTTCTAATACCCTACCCCTGGAGTTTGTTGTTGCCATTTTGTTATTGTTTGTTTAGTGACTTTTTGGACAAATTCTATAGAGTCTGTATTCCCTTCAGTATGTGGCCACTAAAGTTTATGCTTGTTTTTGTTTTTTAAATTAATTTATTAAAAACTTAATTTTTTATTTTTATTAATTTTTTTTTTATTTTTGAAAGAGAGAGAGAGAGAGAGAGAGAAAAGGTGAGGGGAAGAGACAGAGGGAGACACAGAATCAAAGCAGGCTCAAAATAAACTCTTTAGATTTTTGCAAGCTTTTGCTTAATTTCCAAAATTACAAAAAAAAAAGTTGATGTTAATATTTTTGCCAGTATTTTTGTGGTTTTGATGGAGCACTGGATTTATGGAGGTACTGATTCTGCTATTCCATAAGTCCTGCCTCCCCCTCTACTGGTTCCATTTTATAATATGTTTTGGTTGATGCAGGTTTCTTCATGGACAAAATAACCAGGAAGCATCATTTCTCAATCCAATGAATTCAAATCACAAATCATATGCATCTCTGGTCAAATACTCTGTTTGCACTAAATTATAATTCCATGGAAAAAAAAGGGTATATCCATAGTGAATATCCTTGGACTCAGGTCTTTTGTTTTCAATGTCTAAGAATGTGGCAGTGGTATAAACATTCCAAACATTCTGGATGTTATTCAGCAATATTAAGTTAAACAGAAAGAATTTAAAACAAATATTGCTGAGAGGGACTCTAACATTTACTGAGCATTTAGTACATGCCATTTCATAAGAAAAATATTATCTTAGGTATCTAATACATAGTAGTTAATCAATGAATTCTTCTTTTGGGTTCCTGCACTGGAGGTAAGGGAGAATTACTGGACAAAAGAGTGCTTTGAGGCCACTTTAAGATACCACATTCCCTCAGCACAAGTCTTGCTTATTTCTATGTGTAACTGACAATGTTATATGTATATTCATGGTAAATAATAAACATTGAGTGAATATGTTAATACATATATACATTTAAGTTTTGTTCATTTTTGCTTTTGCAAACGCTGGTAAATTTGTTTTTGATCCCCTTTCTCTATTCGATCCTAAGTAATTTGCCTATTTCTTTTTAATTCGTAAGTGTTGTGGGTATAGGCCCATCCCTGTGCAACAACACGTGTTCAGAGAGTTGCTGACTTACTGACTGTCCACTTTGAAACCCAGTTTGAGACTGGGCTGTACCATGCCTGTACCTTGAAAGAATTCCATCATAGTTCACAAAAAAATTATGTAATTCTTGTCTGTAAAAATTGAATTTACATTTTATGCTGAGATATCAGTACCTAAAATATGTCAAACATGAAGCAAAGGTGAAGCAAAGGTTTTTGTTCTTCTTTGCTATTTATAATAATCAAATTGTATGTACTTCCAGATCCATGCGCTTACCCAGAGGAAGCAAAAACTTCTAGTGTAGATTGAATACTACCTTCTGTCTGTCTTTCTTATCCCCTTCAGTTTAGCCTCACATACTGAAGTTATACATCACACTGAGACTAGATGATACAGCAGTGAGTTTGTGGGGAACTGAAGAGGGCTGGGGACAGAGCATATTGAGGTAGACTGGTGCCTGAATGAGGCAGAGAGCAGAGAATTTTAGGGTTTTTACTTTCTCTGTATTTCCAAATTGTGTGATAGTCTTTTCTATCTATCTTAACAGTGCAAAGGAACTTGAAAGAAAGTATGGAGGGAAGTCACTTCCAGATCAAATTCTTGCGTATGCTTTTTATGTCCTTCTTACTGTCATATCTCAGAGTAACTTTTAGGGACAGCAGTGAGGATTTACTTCTCTGAATGTGAATATTTGGCTGGTGCACTGCTGCTGAGGGAGCTAACAGTGAGTATCAGATTCAAAGCCCTGGGAGCTATGTACAAGTTCAAAAGTGAGCCTCATATTCTAGAAGGCTTTGGAGCTTCTTTGGATGACCCTGGTCATAGTCCCTTTTCTGGGCTGGAGGCTGGAGGACAGACTACAGTCTGGAACTAGTGCAGACCTGCTCTGGATCTGGGCTGGGGCCTGTTGGAAAATCTAATTCTAGCCATCCCCGGGATTGTTTGTCGGCATAGGTGATGGAAAGGATATAATATAACTTATTAAGTCATGCTGAAATCCCATGTGAACGTTTACATTTAAAATTTTAACTGGCAAAATTAGAAACAAAGGATTAGCATGTCTTTTCAAGCTTTTCAGGTGACAGCTTGTCTGTCATGTATATAGAGATAAATATTAGGTTAAGCACAGAATTGTTAGATGTTTCAGAACTGTTTACAGGAGTGATATATGTTAAGAGTCCAGGTTGTTTCCACATTTGTAGTTGTGGCCCCTCTTATCTCCTTGCTGCATTATGTGGAGAGTGAGTGAGACCAAGAACTTAAGGATAAACAAAAATCTTAAGGATAGATGGGAATCCTAGCTTTAACTTTATAATTTAGGCTCCTGACCTCCTTAGCTTCTGTGCTCCCCACCCTACCCCAGGCCTGTTGACTTCTGGGAATGTCATGTTCTCATTACACAAAATCTTTGAGATCATGAGTTATTTGTCTGAGTCTGGAGTGGAAGAGATAACCCTGGGAGGGTAAGACCTGTTGGCTTAGTGAACAGGATTTTGTTCTCTTAAGTTTATCCTTGTCTTGTAGTTAACAGTATTTCTGTGTATTTCTTTTTTTTTTTTTAATTTTTTTAACGTTTATTTATTTTTGAGACAGAGAGAGACAGAGCATGAACGGGGGGAGAGTCAGAGAGAGGGAGACACAGAATCTGAAACAGGCTCCAGGCTATGAGCTGTCAGCACAGAGCCCAACGCGGGGCTCGAACTCACGGACCGCGAGATCATGACATGAGCCGAAGTCGGCCACTTAACCAACTGAGCCACCCAGGCGCCCCCTCTGTGTATTTCTTTATGCTAGTTTGGACTTCCCTCAGCAAAGGTGTGCTGCTGTGGGTGAAGAATACAGCTGGTCAGGATTTGGGGCCATGAGTAGATATGATTCCTTTGGCACCTTCCATGCGGTTCTACTCCAGAATTTCTTTTTTGATACATTTTTTTCTCAGGGTGGGGTGTCTAAATCTGGGCACTGGGGAAAGTGGTGGAGATTCAGTCATTGTTGCAGCAGGATCTCCCCTTTGCTTTGCTGGTGTTGGGGGCCTCTCATTCATAGCTTTCATGATGCACTTTAGTCTGGAGTTGTGGGGACACACGAGGATCATTCTGCTACTTCCACCATCTTTTGGAAAGCTGGTTGGCACCTTTTCTGGGTGATTAGTCGGCCCAGGAAGGGGGCACCATGGGGAGATGTGAAGTTGTGGCCTTGTGGGGGCTCACATGCTGTGCAGCGTCTTTCTCCTCCGAGGAGGAGGCCACATCATCTGCATCCCTGAACTCATTCCAGTTGTAGCTTGAGGGTGGCTGCAAGAAGTCTCCATCTTAACAAACAAGATAAGGTGATGTCTGTTCACACCAAGGACAGATAAACAGAGATGACTTACTTAGCAGAGGGGATAAGCAATAGGGTTTGTTTGACTTCACATAGGTAAAGTAGAGAACTGAGTCAAGAACTAGAAAAGCATTTTTTCACTAATTGCCCGGTGTTTCCCATTACATTTACCAGACCATCTTGCTAGGTACAGCAAGAAAATGTATATACATCATTGTTCATTATTTACTAAGCTTTGTATTTGTGGTATGTGAAGGAAACTTTAACATTGGAGTTGGCATTTTGTGGAGTAAAGCTTGTAAGTCTTTGATTTGATTGAGACATCAGATGGGCTAGCATTAATATCAGACCTTTTCTTGTATGTATTCAATATCTTTCAGTTCAATTTCTTTTGAATTTCGGTGAGCTGGTGGTTTGTAATATAGGAGGCTCTCCAGTGAAGAAAAAGCAAGGCTTAACTTGATAGACAACTCAGGAAACTCAGGTAGAATAGAAAATTGTTTATATCACCTGAAGCCCACAGAAGCTGAAACTCATACTTAGAGTCTAGGGCAGCTTTCTGTATTATGTGGAAAATGTGAAAAATAAGAAATTGAAAATGAGCTGAAAGCAATGTTAATCTTTTGTCCTGACAAAATTGTAGGTTTGACTGTAATTTAGTCTCATGACCTCTGCTAACTCCTGTCAATGGATTAATCTTTTCTCTTTGCTCCCTTAGCATGTTTGGCCATCTCTGTAATATCATTTACCACACTTTAGGGCAACGTATCCATCTGCATGTTGTTCTTCCCACTATATTTTTAGGGCCTGGGTCTTAGCCAGCACTTAACACAGAGCCAGGCCTCAGGAAGTGCTCGATAAATGTTTGGTGAGTGGAGTTGTGTTAGTGGCCGCCCACACATAAATAAAACCTCTTTCCTCTCTTGGTTTTGTATTCTTCAGGCCTCCTGCTGTCTTGCAGCCTGCTCACTCCACAAGTGCCTGTTGTTTTAATTACTCCATCAAAATAACGCAATCATCACATTCCTTTCTGATCTTTACCTATTGTTTTCATTCCCACTGAAATGCTAAAATTAGAGCTGGAGAGGACTTAGAAGTTTCTAGATATTTCTCCTTTTGCTTACTCATTGGAATCTTCTCCTTTGGATGTTAAATATTTATTGGAACCATATCCCCATTGTGCTTTCTGTCCAGTCAGAACCAAGTATAGTGTATGACAAAATCCTATGTTCAGAGTCCACTGGGAAGGAAATCTGGGTTTTGACACATTATAGATGCTATAGTGAGCAGACAGTAAGTAGCTACTCTAGGCTATGAAGCCAATTAATAGCAAATCCAACACAACCAGTACACTTGAAAGTTCTCAGGTTAGTGTGTTATTCTGGGGCCTTAAAGATCTCCCTAACTATCCTTAGAAAACCACAAGGAAGGAAGGAAGGAAGGAAGGAAGGAAGGAAGGAAGGAAGGAAGGAAGGAAGGAAGGAAGGAAGAAGGAAGGCATGAAGGAAGGAAGAGAGGGAAAGAGAAAGGGAGGAAGGAAGGAAGGAACCAGATCTGTATTCAATACTTTGGTTTTCCAAAATATTATCAGTTTCATCCCATTGTAGGATGTCTGCCAAACCTGGGGTTTGTGCAGAGGGAAAGAGATCTTACTATGGTGCTTCTTGAGACTGGCAAATCTGGATGCTTCATTTTTGCAGAGATCTGGAACTTTTGCTTCTGGAGTTGTATGCTTCATATCATCGTGTTTTATAGCCTATTCTTCCTCTGTAAACATTAAGTAACCATTTGTGAAATTGCTAAAATAGTAAAATGTCATGTGTTGTATTTTGTAGCTGAGTTAGAAAAAGAAGTTTCTAGTTGACTACTAGCTTTTTGCTTTTTCATTCTTAAAAGAAACTATGGCTGTAATTCTTCTTTTGATGCTGCTAGCTGGATGAAATATTTTAATAGCCAACTTCACATTTGAACGTTTTCTCAAAAGCAAATTTATTCACTGGGCTCTCCATAGACAGTTAAATTACACATTATAAAAAAATAGGTTTCTCTACATTTTAGGGAAAAAAAAGTGTCAGCGTTGACTGCATAGATCTTTAACCATCAGATCATTTGGGAATTTGCAGCGTCACATGCATTTCAGCAAGGCGTTCAAACAGTCTCTCAGGATTTCAAACACTCCTGGTTATGAAAACAAATTTTCATCTTTATTTTTCCAAGCTGTCTTCTTATATATAGCACTTCAGAAAACTCACCATTACGGGTTTTACGGCCTGATTGCTTAAGAGTTAATTGGTTCAGCACCTGGGCAGGAAGCTATTTTGGCAGAAACTCTGTTTTCTTCAAGTTCTAGCCATAAAATTCTGGATAGTGAATTGTAATCAGGCACTCCTTTTTTACTACAGAGCACACAAGAATACTAATGTGTTCGCTGAAGGAATTGCAGAGCCCTCATTTGGAATATGGAAATCATTTCTTGGTTAGAACAGCGTTAAAGGAGCACATGTCTTACTGGATTTGGGGTCTACATTTTTAATACTTATTTATAACATATCAGTTAATCTTCTATACTTTCTTCTTACTACAGATTCCCCCTGAATGTATAATTTCATGCCCTTAGATAAGAGAGGGGCTTGATGCCTTGGCTTTTTCTCTAATTCTCCTAGGTTGTTCAAGTGGAAATGAGAGATCATTGACTAGTGTATTTTTTTAAATATGAAATTTATTGTCAAGTTGGTTTCCATACAATGCCCAGTGTTCATCCTGACAGGTGCCCTCCTCAATGTGACTAGTGTATTTTCAATAAGGCTACCCCTGACAAGGTTCCTATCTGTGCTTCTCAGCACCTTCCATGTTGTTGTCACATCTTTTATACAATGTCTGCATTAATATATGACAGCGAGAATTTGTAAGATGGTAGTGATCACAGCACACTTCTCCATACTCCCAATCTGAGAACGAGAAGTTGAATTGCTAGTTCAGTAGTTAGTGTGGGAAGAGCTGCAGAGGTGCAGGAAGGAGGCAGGAGAGGCATGGAGACTGAGTAAGTGTTTTTGAGATCCTCATTATGGTTTTCTGTCAATTATGATCCTCGTTGTGGTTTTCTAGAAATACAGCAAAAAATGGAATTCCTTTTAAATTACTTTTGGCTAATGAACTGTGTTTCTTGATTTCGTTACAGCTCCAAGACTGAACGTGTGGGGCCAGGTTCCGTTAGGGTTATATGTTTGTCCTAACAAAAGACAACTTCCTACATATACTTAGCTTTCCCATAATTCTTTGTCCACCGGGCCCTTTGACTCCTGTTCTTTAAAAAGAACAGAGCATTGGCAGGTTGCACATAAGAATTCTGCAGAGCTCTGTGTGTTTATCTAAGCTCCAATAGGAACACTTGTTTTCCCAGCTTATGTAAAAGAATATTACTTTGACCTCTGAAGTCCACTGTATACTGTTTTCTAATCTCATTGCCCTTTCCTCCCTTTCACAGGTGAGCATGATTCTCAACTGTTTTTTAGTCTTTTCTTTTCTTTATAGTTTCACCACATTTTTTGCTCCTAAACAATATATTTAATTTGCATATTTGGGAAATTTATGTAAGTGAATCATGTGGGTGTATGTCCTTCTGAGATTTCTCTTTTCTACTTAACATTATGCTTCTGTGACTTATGGGCACTGTTGCTTGTAGCTGAAATTCACTCACCTTCACTATGTATATTTCTCCATATGATTATATCACAGTTTATTTATCATTTCTGTTTATGAGTGCTGAGAAAGGGTACATGAGAGGTGAATATTCTAACATTTTGCCTGACTGAAAATATCTATTTACCCTTATACCTGATTGATATTTGGACATAGATTTTCATTTGGAAATAATTTTTCCTCAGAATTTTGAAGGCATTGCCCTAATGTCTTCAACCTCTAGTGATGCCACTGAGAATCCAGATATCATTCAGATTCATCCTCCTTTGTAGAAAACCTGTTTTAACTGTTTAGAAGCCTTAGGTAATTCCCCTTGATCACAGGGTTTCAAAATTTCATAATGATGTGTTTGGGTACATTTATTTTCATCCATTGTGATGGGCATTTGATGGGATCTTGGCCTTTGGGAACTCATTCTTTCAGTTCTAGGAAACTTTCTTGAATGACATCTTCAGTGATTCCTTTATTTCTGTTTTCTCCTCCTCAAACTTTTCCTTGGTTGTAGGATTTTCTAGGATAGTCTTGAAATTGTTTTACCTTTTCTTTGCCATTTTCTGTCTTTTCATATTTTTGATATAGTCTCTGGGAAATTTTTCTCAAATTTTTCTACTGAGGCTTTTACTGAGTTTGTCATTTGTACTGCTGTGTTGTTGGCTTTCAAGAGTCTTGTCTTATTTTCTGAATGTTTCTTTTTAAAATTTAAAAGATAGTTTCCTTTTCTTGTTTCATAGTTATAATATCTTTCCTTATCTTTTTATGATAATTATATTTTCCTTTCTCTCTACATAGTCTTTATTTTTAACTAGTTTCTTTTGTCCTGTTTGGGGACCTTACTTTAAAGCTAGAGACCTTCCCCAGATGTTGGTGGATCTGTGTCTGCCTATGCATATATGAGAGTGGGGCTCTGAAAGGCCAGTTGTACTCATGGGTGGGTCTTATGGGACAGGCTTCAGTGCAGGATGACTGTTTTATTTCCTTGAGGAATCCTGATGTTTGTATCTTGAGGTTTTTTTTTCCTATTGAGATGGTTAGTCTTCCCAGAGAAGACTCCAATCTAGAGCTTATATACCTGATTGCCAGCATCCTGGGAGGCAAGTGGAGAAAGTGGAGAGTTCCAGCATTCAGTATGTAAAGTTTTATTTAATCTTTGTTTTTGTTCGGTGTTACTGGCTTTTAATTATGCCTAGTGTTCTTTAGTCCAGAAATTTGTTTTACCTTCTCCAAATAATAAAATTCCAGTCTACTTTTGACATGAGGGAAAAGATGGGGGTGAATATTTTTTAAATGGACATTCAGCCAACCCTCCAGTTTTTGGTCTCCACCGCCACTTTCCAGAAATACCTGGTATCTCCATTCTTGAGCCTTTTGGGTGTTCTGCAGTGTAAATTGAATTGAGTCATGGATATCTCATCTGGCTCAGACCTTTCCTGGGTCAATTACCTATCATGAATTCTGCTTTCTGACTTACAGGTTTTTCTTGGTCTTATCTGTCATCTTACCTTTTCTCCTCTTCCTCCTCATCCCTCTTTCTTTCTCCTCCTCTTCTGCCTCTTCCTCCTCCTCCTTCTAGATTTTATGGCAAAAGAATCATTAAAGGTTCCATGGAGAGGGTGTTGGTATTTGTTTATACTAGACTTAAGAACATATAGTCTCATACTGCTTTGGAGTTCTGGACTTAGAGGGTCAATGATGATAATTAATATGGCAATTGGTGATTTTGTTTCTTTACCTTTTTTTCCTAAATATTAGGTTAAAAAAAACTCTATGTGTTCAATAAAGGGCAAAACAACAAATAAAACCATAACTCTATGTAAACAAAAGAATGCTGGGGCGCCTGGGTGGCGCAGTCGGTTAAGCGTCCGACTTCAGCCAGGTCACGATCTCGCGGTCCGTGAGTTCGAGCCCCGCGTCAGGCTCTGGGCTGATGGCTCGGAGCCTGGAGCCTGTTTCCGATTCTGTGTCTCCCTCTCTCTTTGCCCCTCCCCTGTTCATGCTCTGTCTCTCTCTGTCCCAAAAAAAATAAATAAACGTTGAAAAAAAAATTAAAAAAAAAAAGAATGGTTGCTGCTAAATCAAGAACCACAGAGCGTATCCTTCCAATAAATTAAATGGTCAAGAACAGCCCTTGAAAAAAGTTGCATAAGTTTTGCTTAATCTATTTCCCTTAGTATTTCACTTCCATTTAACACTAACTGGGACATAGAGATTCTATTGGAGTTGTTTCTTTTATTTTTGATGATACTGATTAGAAAAGGCAAAAAGGAGGAAAGGAATAAATATTTCTATAGGTAACTTAAATCCTATAAATAGGCAAAAGCCATAATTTATTGTTCAATGCAATGCCTTTTAACATGGACAGTAAAACAAATGGGAAAAAAAGATTCTGTCTCAGACATCTAGCATATAAAGATGGTATCCATTTTTTAGTTTTCAAATTTTAAAGTGGAATTATAAAGGAGGAAAGTGTCCCAAGAGTCAAAGGAACAAAACCTGCAGAATTTCAATTGAAGGGCGAGGTGGGGGTAAACTCTGCAGTTGAAAAGCAGTTCTGGATAAAAGAATAAGAAAATTCTCTAGGGATCAAATCAGCTGTGGGCCAAATTTTAATCTCGATTCTTTTCCAAGTTGAGAAGTTCCCTGTTGCACATGTGCGTGAATGTTAGAATTGAAACCCTTTCTTTGCCTGCCAAATCTCTGCCTGCCTGATTTTAATGATCAAGCTGTAGAGAAGCTCCAGTTATGATGGTTTTAAAAGAAAAGATGGAAAACCAGTAAAGAGATTTGCTAAGCAAAGAGGGAGTCAGGAAGGGAAAGTTATTTTAACCTCACAGTCTATAGAAAATAAACCATATACCTTGGTTTTTGGCTAGTTTACAGCTGGTGAAAGGATCTGGAATATTGTTGAGACAATGGGAGGTGATGTGGTGGGAAGGCTGTGTAGTGAGAGAGGTACTAAAGGAACCCGGGGTCTTTTTCATGAATATGCTTTTCTCTGGTTCCTGCCAGGGCTGGAGATGTGGCTTTCACCTCTAATTCACTAAGGTGTCTGTGCCACCTTGGCAAACCAGGCGACTGCACTGCCTCTTAGGTACCCCAGGCTGTCCAAACATGATCTAAAAATGTTAAGAGCCCAGCAATTCAGAATTTGGTACCTTGAAAGAGAAATGGGCGTCAGAATTTCTTGAACTGATGGCTTGTACCATCAGTTGACTCTGTAACTTCCCATGTGTTTCGGCCTTGCTTCCCTTTTGAGATCATCAGGAACTTGAGGCAGAAGTCACATTATCATTCATTCACCCAGCTAAGAATCTGTGATATAGTAGTCACTTTGCTAATGTGGAAAGATTTAAAGAGAACTAGCGAAGTCAAGGAGTTTGGATTATATTTTTTAGTGTTTTGCCATTTATAAATGATTTTTCTTATATATAACCATTAACTATTTTAATCCCTAATAATAATTATGATATATAGTTGATCTTCATTACTTGTAGATTTCATATTTGTTAATTTGCCTACATGCTGAAATTTAATTGTAAACCCCAAATCAATAGTCAGAGTGCTTTTGTGGACATTCATGTACATGTGTGCTCAGGGCAGTGAAAAATCTGAGTGCCTATCAAGTTCATTCCCAGCTGAGTCGAACAAGGTGACTCTTTGCCATCTTATTTAGCTCTCATGCTGTCAATGAGTGTTCTTTTGAGGGTCTATTTAGTGCCATGTGTTTTGGATTTTGTGCTTTTTGATGGCAATTTCATTTAAAAAATATTTTTTAATGTTTATTTACTTTTGAGAGAGAGAGAGAGAGACAGAGTGTGAGCAGGAGAGGGGCAGAGAGAGGGAGACAGAGAATCTGAAGCAGGCTCCAGGTTCTGAGCTATCAGCACAGAGCCCGACATAGGGCTCAAACTGACGAGCCGTGAATTCGTGACCTGAGCCGAGGTCGGATGCTCAACGGACTGAGCCACCCAGGTGCCCCATGTGATTTCGTTTTTAAAATGATTCCCCCCCCAAAAAACAAATAAATAAATAAAAATAAAATGATTCCCAAGTGTAGCGCTGAAGTGCTGTGTAGTGTTCATAAGTGCAAGAAAGCTATGATGTGCCTTACAGGGAAAATATGTAAGTTAGATAAGCTTCATTCAAGCATGAGTTGTAATACTATTCATGAGTCAACAATATATATTAAATAAGGTGTTTTTAAGCATAAGCCACATAAACCAAGGTATGTACTGATGAGTTGGTTAAAATGTGACTGGGGATTTTCTGGAACCTAACCCTGTATTTTCCCTAGGAACAATAAGTTAGTATTAGCTTAATTCAGTATTCAGGGTGATTTTATAGAACACAATTTCCCTGGATAACAATAATTGACTATACATATTACCCTTATTCTTATTTTACAGATGATGTAATTGAGGCTCAAAGAATAAATAATTTATTTAAGAATGTCACTTTTATAGTGGAGCTGAGGCCCTAACCATTCCTCTGATTCTAAATATGATTTCCTCACCATAGTACATTGCTAAATATCTTTATATTCACCAAATGCATATTCCAAGGTAAACCTTCCAATACTGGTGGAATAAAACATGTGAAAACCTCTTGGGCTGTTTACCATGGTAAGGAATATCTTTTGATATAGGTTCAGTGCCATCAGGAATGTAAAATGTACCTGCAAAAATTTTATTTTTGGAAATATATCTGTGTGTATGGAGAGGTAAGAGGGAGCAATGTACCCAGTTGTCCTCTTGACCTATTTTGATCCTGATATGTTGCTCTGTGCAGAATCTAGTCAGCTTCCCCCACTGCAGCCCCTTAGCTCCTGTGCACTAGCAGCATAAGAGCAGGTATAGCCATAACTCATGGAGAGTCAAGGTTTTGAGATTGGTTGTGGAATTTCAGAGGATGATTGTCATGGGGGCATTCATGGGCAGGCAGGGACACTCAGGGAGCCTGCGTTGGGGGATGGGTGAAACAGGTGATAGGGATTAAGAGAACACTTGACATGATGAGCACTAAGTAATGTGTAGAATTGTTGATTCACTGTATTATACACCTGAAACTAATATAGCACTGTATATTAACTATACTGGAATTAAAACATAAACTTAATTAAAAAAAGAAAGAAATGAGATGACCTTCTGTCATTCTAGAATGGTTTAAGGTGCTATTGGACCTGATATTGGCTGTGGAGGTGGTGGAGCTTTATAAGACCTTTGTGATTCCTTTCAGTGTACTAAGTTGATGACTTGTACTTCTGTCTTAGTACACCAGTCCCTGTCTTGTGGACCCTTCCATTCACTCGTTACTTTTCATGAAGGAAAACTGCTAGAACTTGAAGGAAGTGGATAGTTTCTCAGTTTAACTCATTTTCCCCTGGAGTCCATCTAATTCAGACATTTGTTAGCTGCTTATGGACTTTCATAACAGAATCTATTTTATGAATAAAGAGTATTCCAAAAGGTCATGTGTAAATTAGTGGTCTGGAACCTTTACTAATTTATTGATATGATGCTATAAATGGCGTTTCAGGTTTTAGACAAGCCCAATCAAATACATTTAATGCCAGCCACTAGTAAATACAAATTTTTTTTTTTTATATTATTATGTGTTCTAGGTGGTAGAAATTGGGAGCATACGGTAAGGGGAATAGGAAGGAGACAGAAAGTTTCTTTATCCTTTACAGTGTGTGGATTGACTCCAGTGAGTTTCCAAATTGTTATGCTTTTTGGGGAGTCACTTTCCTATCACCTTTTTTTTTTTAATTTTTTTTCAACGTTTTTTATTTATTTTGGGGACAGAGAGAGACAGAGCATGAACGGGGGAGGGGCAGAGAGAGAGGGAGACACAGAATCGGAAACAGGCTCCAGGCTCCGAGCCATCAGCCCAGAGCCCGACACGGGGCTCGAACTCACGGACCGCGAGATCGTGACCTGGCTGATGTCGGATGCTTAACCAACTGCGCCACCCAGGCGCCCCTCCTATCACCTTTTGTACATCCCAGCTTATTCCCCAGGTCTCTTATCTTTGGGGCTCTTGGGCTGCAGCAATTACATATTTTTCCTTTCCGTGAAATTACAAGTTTGCCATTGAACATCCTAAGGGCAGCTAATGCCAAGTAGATACTAATAGGAAAATAATCTGATTGAATTTCTTACACTAACATACCCATGATTGGTAGTTAACTTTCTAGTGGTAAAATATTTTTAAAGAAGGGTCAAGCAAATATTTAATCAGCAGAATTCCAGGGAGTTTAAGAAAGTGAAAATGTACACTTAAGCAGAGTTGGGAGAGATAAGAATACTTTGGGTAGGAAAAACACTATGAAATATACCAGTCTATCCTTCAGCACAGACGTTGAAGCCTTGCTTCTAAAACTGGGCACCCATATATCAGCCTAGGCGGGGGATGTGGTGTATCTCCCTGGAGTGTCAATTATCCTTACAGTAACTAATTTAAAATATATCAATGTTAAAACAAATACAGAAATATTAGTTATAGAGTGCTGACTCATTTGAATTAAACTTAGACTTTAGTCACATTTCCTGCTCACAGTGGGCCATTTTGGGCTAGGCTCTCAAACCCTTGTTGGGAGACTGGTTTACAGCCTGTGCTCCCCTGGATCCTCAGAAGAAACATTTGAGAAACCACATAGAATTTTTCCTGTGTTTCACAGTTTCTTTGTTGTATGATCTCATAGTTTCTCTAAAGGTTCCATGTTTTCCCCAAAGCTAGGATAGGGGAAGAGGGCAGGCGGTAGAGCACTTTGACTTTAGTGTTTACAAGTTTGCAAGTATTTAAAAATCTTCCAAAATTTCTTCCATTTCAATCAACTCATCTCAGAGCTTTTCTTGAGGGGATGTCATTAAAATAAGTAGAAGATGGGAGAGTACCTCATGTTATTGTTGATAATACATTGGAAGGTTTTGGGGTAGATTAAAAGAGAGAGAGAAAGAGTTTGTCTTTTCCCTCATTTCTTTAAAGCACTAGATAAAATCAATAATCTTTCATTAATGTAAGAAAATTCTAAGGACAAAACTTTTGTGGGTAGTAGAGTGGATTGTCAGAGGAAGATATTTGACCTCTGACTAAAGTTGATGGAATACAGGGCTGGTTTGTAAATGCCTTAACTATACTATGATCTTAAATCTAGGTAGGAAGAGAAGTGGGATTTCGTTCTTTTCTTCCTTTCTTCTAAAAACAAAAAGGATTAAATCTCTTAATCTAGGCTTAGTGTAGAACCCAAACCACACGGTGTAATCAAGAACAGGAAATTCGTCCATGTGGATATCTCTATGGGTCTTCTATTTTCAGTATTAAAAACAGACCTGCTCTCAATGAGCCTATAGTGGACCTTTATTAAGGCGGATATTTCCAGTTTGGCTAAAGCCTATCCCTGTGGTACTGAAAAACTCGAAGAAGTGCGTGCACAGGTCACAGTTAATAAGGGATAGGAAAGGGGAGAATTAATTACCTGTTTTTGTATATTAGAGAACACAGTCGTTTTCGTTACTTCCTTCATTCAGCCATTTGTCTCTCATTGCTTTTTCTATATCAGGAGGTTTGGCGGGGTCAGGCCCAAGTAAGGAATGTGTGAAATTCACAGCTCCTATACAGCAATCCAGATTTTTAAAATTGAGGGGGAAAACCCTGAGGTTTTATGCATTCATCCATTGATCTTAGAGTCCCCCAAGGGCAGGTTTTTTTGTTGTTTAAACAAAACTTGGCCCATTATCCAATTTCTAACTGCAGCACTTAGTTGGCTATATAGGCCCAAATTAAAACTTAGACATGTCTTATGAAGATTTGAATGCCTATTTTAGACAGTTAAATTTTGAAGGTCTTCTCTATTCTGGAATGATAATATATGAATGACTGGGGAAAGAAGAAAGGAGGGAGAAAGAATAGTTTTGACTCATCTATTATAAAGTTAATCATAAAAGACCCCCAAAGATTATTTGTGCCACTGTGAATATGACTCTCAATTTCCCAGATTTATTTTTCTCATTGGTTTTATTTTTGAGAGGGGACTGGGGCTAGTGAATTCTTCAGGCAATTTTTGCCATCTTGCCTTGTACACTGTTGGGTGGTCACAGTACAAAGTGCACAGATAGGCCTTTAAGGATGGCAGCCTTTAGAGATGGTGTGCATGGTAATCACAATTGTTCATGCTCAGGACGCACAGTCTAAGTCCTAACAAACAACATGAACAACGCTTCCTGACTATCCTCAGTCATTTTTAGTTTGCATACCAGTGAGACCAGTGGTAGAAGCCACTGCCTCACTCAAAAGCAGTGATATTGTTATAAAACCCTTGGTGCTCTCACCTAAAAAGATTTCAAATGAATACGGTGGGTTGCTGTTGTTATCATATTGAAATACAAATGTTCCTAGGAAAAGTTCATATTGAACACATATAAAAGAGATGGAGTGAAAAATTCCCCAAAGCAACTCAAGATATTCTGAGTCCTTGGAATCTGGCCATTTTTCTTTCCTGAGATTTGCTACCAAAATTAGAGATAGAGCAAGTTATTGGAAGAGATTCCAGTGGGACACTGATGGTATCATCATTCACCATCTTCTGATGGAGTTGCTCAGTATGGAGGGGTCCACTGTGAATCACAAGGTGCCATACTGGTGCAAACACTGGTTTGCAGTCAGTATTGCAAACATGCTCACCCCTCTGTCAAGGAATAGGGGAGGAGCCAACTGAAAAGAAACTTTGATTTAGGAGCCACAGAATGCTACAGTCTCTCAGCAATAGCATAAGATGCATGATTCTTTCCTAGTTAGTGTCCTACTCCATCTCATAGCAAAAAGAAGAATCATTAAGCCACAATTGTATTTCTTGAAAAGAACCCTGAAGTTTGAGTCTCCCTAGCTCAGTGAAAGACTTCCTGGGACTTGTATCTCTAGCTCTTTATGTGTGTCCCTTTGTAGCTCTGTCTTGCAACAGAAGGTTGTTGAAAATGTCTCAGGAGGATCTGAATATAGGTCACAAATTCCTAACAGTCTGGCTCTATTTCTTGTAAATTTATGTTATATTAATGTAATTTTGTATTTTTCACCCAGGGCTAGACAAGTTGAAATCCAAAAATACATCCTAAAGGAACAGTTCTCCAGGATTGCAAGTGAGTTTTCATTGTGTCTTATAGATGGTCTTGAAGCTGTAGAAGAACAAATTGAGTATATTTTCCCAGGTCCCAGCCTCACCTCTTTGTGTGTTCAGCTAAGCACCATGCATATTAACTACATCTCAGAAGACTGCCTTCCCCCAGTGCAAGAGTAGGCTGCTTCCATCTGCCTTAGCGCATTTGTGGTTCTTGGACACTGCTGACCCATCTCTACACAGATAACGTTGACCACTCCCAGAAGCACGCTGCCAACTCTTTTTTGCTTCCAGTGCAGTTCCTTTGCCTTATGCTATTTGCAAAATGCATTTAGAATTGACCTTCAGATGTGAGCTGACAGTAAAGAAGGATTTACATGGTGTGTGTGTTCAAGTTGGGTCTCTTTCTCTACTGCCATATCCTGCCTTACGTGTGAGTCACGGTCTCCGATTCCATACAAAGCACCCTTTTCCTGAGATTTGAATCGGACTCTCGGGTTCATTTTCCTTGTTAAATTTATGTTCTGCTTGTTTCCTTGCTTCTACCCAAAGTCTGGAGATATATGACTGCTCAAGAAATGCCTTTCCAGGAGAGATGCCGGCTTTAAGCTATGTGTGTGCCAAAGGAGTATTGTTTTTCCCAGTTACTTTGCCTGCCTGATGGTCAACACCTGATTCTTTTTGAAACTTTGAAGAAGGTTTATAGTGGTGGGAAGAGGATATGTAGAGTTTTATTCTTTTGTGAACACAAAACATTAGAAACTCTGTGCCAAGTTGCTGAGTTCTGAACCTATCAGGGGAGATGAGCACAGAGATGAGAAAACAAGGAGGGGATGAGGGGACCAGTCTTGCCCTGAATGTCTCATAGCCCCTCTGCTGGACATATTCCATTTGCTCTTTTGTTTCTCCTCCCCACCTCTTCCCAGCCTGCTTTCTGTCCTGAGGCCCACCTGCGTGGACTACACTGATGGATGCCCGAAACTTCTGGCTCTCTTTGCTTTCAGCCAATGGGGATTAGAGGGAAGGGAGAGAATGAGGCCAAGGTTTTTATTTCCTGGCCCTGTTTCACTTTGGTTGTCTTGGACTGGACATTCCCCTTGGCATAAGTTACTTTCTCCTCTCTAGAAAGCCAGTGCTCTGTGATTTTACTTCTAGTTCAGGTACCGTCTTCCTCCCTTTGTCCTTTTGGGTCTAGGGGTGGTGGCACCTCTGCTGCTGTTAGCTCCAGATTCCTGAACTATCCCTTGTGGTTCCCATTCATCCACTTATGACTGTGTGAGCAGTCCCTTTGGAAATGGTCTTTCCTTGAATTATCTTTTTTTAATGCTTTTTTAAAAAGTGTATTTATTTTTGAGAGAGAGAAAGCACGAGTGGGGCAGGGAGAGAGAATTCCAAGCAAAATCCGTGCTGTCAGTGCAGAGCCCAATGTAGAGCTCGTCCTCATAAACCATGAGATCATGACCTGTGCTGACTGAGCCACCCAGCACCCCTCTCCTTGAATTATCTTAGTGTGAATATACGTTTGGTCTGTTAAGACTTTGACTAATAGAACTCTCTTTGATTTAAAAAAAATTAAGTTTGTTTATTTATTTATTTATTTATTTATTTATTTATTTATTTAGAGAGCAAAGGAGGGCAGAGGGAGGGAGAGAGAGAGAATCCCAAGCAGTCTCTGCACTGGCAGCATGGAGCCTGATGTGGGACTCAAACCCAACAACTGTGAGATCATGACCTGAGCTGAAATCAAGAGTCAGATGCTTAACCAACTGAGCCACCCAGGTGCCTCAGAACTCCCTTTGAACTTAGCTGTTAAATGACTTATTTGATTAATAAGCTCTTCACTTACAAAGCAAATTCATCTTGGTAAGGTTAAGTCTGTATTCATAGTAGAGTGTGAAGGACAAATCAGGTTTTAGGGAGTCTGGGATTTTTAACTTGAGGATTTGAAGGGAGAAAAAGAAAAGGAATTTTTGAAGCATGGTGGAGATAGGAGAGGTGAAAAAGGACAAAAGCCAAAGGTGGGCTACATCACAATATATTACCCCTGCCTGTGGCATGGTGAGGGCAGATGGACAGTGCCTGTTGTCTCTCTACCTAAAATCTTTTCTCAATAAACGCTGCTGTCCCCCTGGACCCACCCTGTCCGCATGTGCGTGCCCCTCCAGCAAGCAGATTAAGCAGCTTGTCCAAGTGCACACAGTTAGGAATTAGCAGTTGGGATTTCAGCCCAAAAAGCCTGACTTCATAGTCCGGACTTTTAACCCACTAAAGGTATGTTTTCAGCTGTGCGTGGTTCTTAGTGGCCTTTATGTGTCCAGGCCACAGAATAAATGGAGAAACCATTCCCTTGGTAGGAATCTTGGGATTTCAAGCATTTCAACCCGGCGGGGCCAGAGAGTTTAGAAACATACGAAAACTACAGAGACGTACAAGAAAGCGGAACAAAATCCATTTGGAATTTGTGACCAACATTCGAATGTTCCTCAGAGACATTTTTATCATCCTGAATTTGTGAGACTTCTTGTAAAGGGACCTAGGGAAGGAGCCAGAAACCACAGGGAATGTCAGGCCAGAGAAGACCTGTAAGGCAGTAATAAAGACTTCCATGCTCCCCATCAACCAGGATTTCCACTCGCTATCAACCAAGTTTGTCACTGAATCAGCCACCTCAAGCCCCAAAACTCTTTATCCCACTAATAATCCTCTAAGCCACTTAAGCACCGGATTTAAATATTTTTCAGCTGTTTTCCAGACAGGTTGTGCCAAAAAGCTGTTTTAGGTGGAGGTAGTGGGTGTTAATATTCAAGTGAGGCAGCACTTCTGAGCAGGTTGCCTGCATAAACCTGGGGGTGTTTTTAGTTTGGGGCTTAAATTCAAGCAGTCAGGCAGGGAGATCTGCACACCGCGGGATGCCTGGGAAATCTTACTCTGAAAACAAAGTGCTCGGCTCCGTGGTCTAGTTGCTGCCTTGGCCATCAGCATTGTCTGCCGAATGCACAAATCTGGTTGAGGTGAGTGGAACACAGGTCTCTTGTGCTTCCCACACACCTGCCAGAATATTAATGCTGCAAAGAAGAACTAGAGATAAAGGGGCAGCTGGGTTAGACTTACACAGGCAGTGGTTCAAAAGTGACACACGTAGTGTGTTTAGTCTGACAATTGTGAATTTGAGATTTAATTTTAACTGAAACTCGATGATACGTTAACTTGAAAATTTATTAGCTGTAGCAGAAAGCAACTCTTCCACTCCACTGAAATCTCTGACATGCTTTAAAGACAACAGCTGGTTTATTAATTTAGTCAACTTATGTGAGGTTTAATCATGCCTCAGCCCTCTAAAGGATCTTAAAACTAGATGCACAAAAATAATGAACAAGCACAGTGACTGTGTTTTCTTTCAGTGGAGTTTTTGTGTTGAATGGAAGTCAGAGCTAATGTGCACTTTGGTTTCCAAAAAACAAAACAAAGAAACAAACAAACAAAAACCCCGAAACCTCACTATATTCTGATTGTTCGTTCCCAGAAGTTAGGCATGAAAAGTACTTAATCAGAGGTCAACCCAATAAGGAGGCCTGTTAACTTAGTATATCTCTTTTTAATATGTGAATTTAAAAGTAAAAATGTATCCTTTAACAAACTCTCCAAGTCTAGGATGAAATTTAGCAGGATCCAAAAGTAGCTGGAGAAGATGTGGTAGGAAAAGTCTTTGGGCCACATCTGTTACCTTTTTATTTTTTTTTTTCTTTTCTTTCCTTACTTATTTTTAAACCACTAAAACTACATTTTGGTCCCGTCTCTTTTCATATAATAAAGTGTTATTAATTTAGACTTTCCTAGATTAGACTTTGTGGCATTTTGGACACAATGGTTCTCACACCTTCTTTGTGGTGTGGCATTCATGAAGAAAAGGACTTGTTAAAAGAATAAGAGTGCAAACATGATTTCCAAGGGGAGTTTTAAAATTAATTAATATCAAATCCTTTGCAGACTTTCTACATTAACTGTATGCTACTATGGATAATTGAATCTTAGGTTGTATTGGGGAATAACATGATGAAATGCTTGTAGAACTTTTGAATATTAATTCATCACATGCTTTTCTTCCTTAAAGCAACCTCATTTGACTTCTTAACCACCATTTGTTAGCAGCAGTGTATTTTAGTACAAGTTTCACCCGTTTTAAACTTGAGCTCTGTGATTAGAATTTTCTGATTAAACTTTTAATGACTGATGGAGGATGAATGACTCATTAACATATCTAGATAATTCAAAGGTCCATCCAAAAATAAAATAATAATAATAATGAAAAGGCACCTGGCTGGCTCAGTCGATTAAGCATCTGACTCTTGATTTTAGCTCAGGTCCTGATCTCACAGTTCATGGATTTGAGCCCCATGTTGGGCTCCTCACTGACAGCACAGAGCCTGCTTGAGAGTCTCTCTCTTCTCTCTCTCTCTCTTTCTGCCTCTCTCTCTCTCAAAATAAATAAATTTAAAAAAATAATGAAGTCCCTATTAAGCTCCCCAGAGTGTGTAGGTGCTGTCTCTGCAGTAATACCCCACAGCAAAGTGACTCCGCATGGTGGTAAGCACTCCAGCCTAGGAAAAACAAAATGTGGAGGGCACCCAACCATTCTGGTGAGAAGGGCAGGAGTGTCTGAGATGGCTTCATGGAAGATGTGACGTTGGATTGGGTCTTGAAGAATTGATCAGGGGGACTGCAGTGTGTTCCTTTCAAATGCTTGTGCAACTTTGGGTTTGAGAGTAAGGTAAAAAGTTGACCATGAGACCCCAGAGAAAACATCTTCCCAGATTCCCCATATTACAAGATTGCAAAACTGTGCAGCTGCTTTGCCAAGAGGTAGGTGATGCATGTGAGTGATTTCTTAAACTTAGGGTGGGAAAAAATGCTTTCTGTGACACCCTGTCCTCCTAACTGGCCAGGTTTCACATAGCTCTAAATCTGCAGGGATTATCACTCAGAGTTCCTAACCTGACATAGGAGTTTAGTGATTTACTACCATGGACCAGCCGTCCACTTTTGGGCTATATTTCTGATGAACAAGCAGTTCAGGGGCCGTGTAGGCAGGGCTTCCACACTGAGTGCTTAACTGCTCCTGAGAAAGACCCTCCAACTTCATGGTATTACTCAATATGACGTCTGAAAGATTTACAAACAGGCAGACCAAAAAGTTCACCTCCAGCCGAGAAAACTTTAATTCTTCTTAGCAGCAGTTGGATAAAGAGGGTCTATGAATAACTTGATAAAATATCCGGTAAAAACATATTTTATAGCAGCAATTCTCATGGGGATAAGGATGCAGGGAAGCAGGTTGATACATTGTCTTTATGTAAAAATCACTTAGTTTCTGGCTTTAAATTCTTGGGGTTTTCTTTTAGCCAACTCTCAGGAATGTTTTCTTTAGCTTATGCCTGGCATTCCATGACTTGTCATTTACATTACACTGTATCATAAAGTTTCTTATTTGATAGCAGACCCTGACAGGTCCAAATAATAGCTGGCCTTTTAACCCAAGCATGACTCTCCAGTCAACTGCCTACCATTATTCTCTATTGCCTTGGGAACCTGACTCACTTTTGTTTTCTGCCTCCTTTTCCAGGGTTGGGATTGCAGGCCCCCTTTTCTATGCCTCAGTCTCCTCATCTATAAGCCAAGATAATATTAGTATTGACTTCATAGGATTTTATATTGATTAAAAATGTTCATCTAGGTTGAAGGATTAGCACATGTCACAAGTTCTCCATTGGTATCTCAGTTGTTATTGTTATTCATCTTGCACAATTTGTCTGTTCCTACAAAGCAAGGAGGCAGAACAGGTTTTGACAATCATGACAGGTGAGGGGAAAGGACTGTGCCTGCCTTGTGGCAGTCATGGTTCAGCAGGAGAAAGCTGTCCCCTGGCTCCACCTGGACAGCCCAGGCTTTGGAATGGTAAAAGGACAGAGAAGCCCTGAGTGGGCCCTGAAAAAATTTCCCCAAGAGACCAGGTTGGGTTAGGAAGAAATAGAGCTTTGTTCTCTGGGATCTTGGTGTATGTAAGATCATCCCAGTGAGTGTGACTGGCTTGGAATGACTCAAGGCTCGGGTCCATGTGATGAAAGCTGTAAACCATCAGTGAAATCACAGTGAGATCTTGAATCTCCCAGCTCCTCTGAGAGCCTGTACTAGAGGCCTCTAGGCTGCAACAATGTAAGTTGTTTTCAGGGTTTTATTACTTTAGTAAGAGTCCCTCTGAATTCAGTTAGCAACTGTTGAAAAGCAACAAACATTTTTTAAGCATGAGGAATTTTTCCTTCTAAGATTATTTTGTCAAGCTTATTTGGAATGAGTAACATTTTGAGAAAAATCATAGAATGGTTTCACAGACAACAGAGTATTAATGTCACATGTGATTGTACTTATAAAAAATACTAAATTTAGATTTTTACTTGAACTTCTAAAACATTTTAAATGAGACATTATTTTAATTCATATACTGCATGGTAGCCTAATACAATAAGAGACTCTGTGTGTGTATCATACATTTTCACCTCTGCTTCAACTACTAAGTTTCCACTGCAGTTTGAAATAGTTATCTCTCCACCTGGAGAAAATGCCTTAGCTCTTAGTGCTGCCTCTTGAGAACCTTAGGCCTGTGTTTCAAAGTCATACTCAGCTGGATTAACAAAATAGACATGGACATTTGTAGTTACCAAAAATTTTGATATTGTTGTATTTATCCAGAAGAAAAAATTTCAATCTTCAAGTCCCTAAATAGACCAAGAAAAGTAAACGTTATACACTAACAGTAGTGTCTTGTGTTTTAGAAAATTGCAACTGTATGCTAAAGAGGATTCTTTCTTGATTTGAGCTTCAGAAGTGATAATGGACTTAATTCTTTGAGTTCCCAGAAAAAAACACTAGCAAGCAGGGTGATATTCTTTCAGCTTTCTGTTCCTAGCTTTGAGCTGATATTGACAAGCTGTTAATTTGAGAATTTTCTCATTTTAAGATGGGAGACTTGCTAAGCAATGCATACAAGCAGTCTTTGTATGAATCATTAAGAAATTGACTAGACAAATGGAGTTTCTCCCTGTCTAATCAAGCTGTGGTTGGAAAGAATGCAGTTAGTCACTAAATGTCTCCTAAGCAGACTCTTCTGTAAATATAGCTTTATTTTCAAGGTTGTCTCTTAGAGGTTTGGGACTCAGGATAAATCATGCAGAGGGCTCTCTTCCTGCCCTGTTTTAGGAAGGTGAAATTTGCCTAAAGTGGACGAACACCCTGAGTATCTCAGAAGGCTCTCCTCAGGAGTCTATGTGGAAGGAGAGAATTGTCATCACGTAATGTAGGAACCACATTTTTTCCCTTTTTAACAATAAGCTGATTGAAAATATAAAACCCTTCTAATATTTTCTGGGCCACACAATTATGTGATTCTTATAGCAGGGCAGAGTCCCTTAAGCATAGTCCCAAAGAAAGGCACCTACTTTGCAGTACCTTTGGGAGGCATCAATGACGGTATAGCCAACTCCAGGTATCCTTGGTAATGCTTCACAGGAGAGCCAAGGGCATTAAGTAACATGGTAGATTTTCATATCCTCCACTATATACTAAGATAATGTGTGTTGTAGGTGATCTCTGTATTGTAACCAGAAATATAACCAGGGAAAGGAGGGCAGGGCAAGGATTAAAACAAATCATTTAAATATGACCATTAGAAACAAGACCACATGTTCAGAAATAGTTTGTATTCTCTCCACCACCAAGTATTTTATCGAGCTGTTTGTTCTGTTCATCTCTCTCTCTTGGGGATGCAGCTGGAGGGAAGGGTGATGGCGCGGGTAGGCATGGTGCCTCAGCCAGGCAGAGCAATGCATGGGAGGCCCTCCAAGTAGGTTCTGCTGCTGTCTCACACCTGACCTTGCTGTGAAGTGCATCAGAGCCTTTTGCTTCCTTAAGTCATGGTGTGTTCACATATACGAGTACTTTTGCGTGATGAACAGTATGACAGCCATTAAACAAGTAAAGAAGCTAATAAGTCGTTTGCTTTAAAAATAGCCAGTTATGCAGGAGTTTGTTGGAAACCTTTCCCTTGCAAGACTTGTTTGGATGTGAATCTTCAGTATCTTTCTTGTTTTAAGTCTGTTATCCTCTTGAGTTTCTCCCCTTTGGGGAAAAACATATCATATGTTTTTCTGGGCTATGGAAAGGGGTTCTAAGTTACAGAATCGTTGTCTAGCCTCGGGAATCCTGCTGCAGAGAGGAGTTGGGGGACAGTGATGTGGAAGGAGCTATGTATAGTTTAGTGTATTAGGGATCTTGGGAATAAGTAACTAGGATCTTTCCCAAATCATAAGGCATTTTATAAGGCATTTTAAAAATCTGGCTGGGGGGAGAGAATAGACACATTGTAAATCAGTTAATACTATAGGCTACCCTTGGTAGGAGTTTCTCCCAAATCATTAAACCCACAAAAATTTGCAAGAATCCCTCCCACATTCATCAGTGCCACATCCCGTAACTTTGAATATTTTGTTCATAAAAAGATACAAACATCTCCCTCCAAACTATAGCCACAGTTTTCACATAAACAGTGTGCAAACTAAACACTGGAAAAAAGAAGGATGTGGTAGTCATGGTTGTAACAGGCTCTGTTCACATGTGGATGTATGGGCTGGTGCTTATTTTCTCATAATGACACACCTAGTGACAAGCTTCTCAAGGACACTGATTTTCCCTTTAGCTGCACTTACCTATGGACCCTGTACTGACCTCACTGTCAGTGATTGATATGTCAAGAGTCTCGTGAACATGGGGACTTTGGTGGCTTTTCCTCCCTCAGGGAAAGGAACGGCTTTATATCTGTGTACAATTCCATGCTGTGCAGATGTCCCACAGCAGACATGATCTGCCTGGAGAATGTCTTCACTCCCTTTTCACTTAGTTTCTTTTGATCCCAGCTCCTGTTTCAGGAGGTTGCAGCCAAGGCATAGCTTCACCATCACAGTTTTCTGTCCCTGGGGTCTCACACAGCTGGGCAATGTTAGGGTGTTTAACCATTGGCTGGATCTGAGATTCATCCTTTATAGTCTTTAGAACATGGGAGCCTTGCTTGACTTTCTTGTTGATGACTTTGATGGCTACCTAATCACTGGTGATATAAATGATACCCCAGTGAAAGTTAAGTAATAAAAACAGCAAAAGTGGGGCACCTGGGTGGCTCAGTTGGTTAAGAAATGTGGGTTCGAGCCCCATGTCAGGCTCTGCAGTGACGGTGCAGAGCTTGCTTGGGATTCTCTCTCTGTCTCTCGAAAAATAAGTAAACATTAAAAAAAAAAAAAAAACAGCCAAAGCAAGCTCAATTTTTTAAAAGCACAAAACAATACATAATACGTACATAATAACAGAGATTTTGTAATGTCATTTTGTTAAATTGGGATGTGAATAAAACACAATATTCTTTTTTTTTTTAATATATGAAATTTATTGTCAAATTGGTTTCCATACAACACCCAGTGCTCATCCCAAAAGGTGCCCTCCTCAATACCCATCACCCACCCTCTCCTCCCTCCCACCCCCCATCAACCCTCAGTTTGTTCTCAGTTTTTAAGAGTCTCTTATGCTTTGGCTCTCTCCCACTCTAACCTCTTTTTTTTTTTTTCCTTCCCCTCCCCCATGGGTTTCTGTTAAGTTTCTCAGGACCCACATAAGAGTGAAACCATATGGTATCTGTTTTTCTCTGTATGGCTTATTTCACTTAGCATCACACTCTCCAGTTCCATCCACGTTGCTACAAAAGGCCATATTTCATTTTTTCTCATTGCCACGTAGTATTCCATTGTGTATATAAACCACAATTTCTTTATCCATTCATCAGTTGATGGACATTTAGGCTCTTTCCATAATTTGGCTATTGTTGAGAGTGCTGCTATGAACATTGGGGTACAAGTGCCCCTATGCATCAGTACTCCTGTATCCCTTGGGTAAATTCCTAGCAGTGCTATTGCTGGGTCATAGGGTAGGTCTATTTTTAATTTTCCGAGGAACCTCCACACTGCTTTCCAGAGCGGCTGCACCAATTTGCATTCCCACCAACAGTGCAAGAGGGTTCCCGTTTCTCCACATCCTCTCCAGCATCTATAGTCTCCTGATTTGTTCATTTTGGCCACTCTGACTGGCGTGAGGTGATACCTGAGTGTGGTTTTGATTTGTATTTCCCTGATAAGGAGCGACGCTGAACATCTTTTCATGTGCCTGTTGGCCATCCGGATGTCTTCTTTAGAGAAGTGTCTATTCATGTTTTCTGCCCATTTCTTCACTGGGTTATTTGTTTTTTGGGTGTGGAGTTTGGTGAGCTCTTTATAGATTTTGGATACTAGCCCTTTGTCCGATATGTCATTTGCAAATATCTTTTCCCATTCCGTTGGTTGCCTTTTAGTTTTGTTGGTTGTAAAACACAATATTCTTATATATATCTAAATCTGAACTTTTAGTAAGTCAGGATGGATGGTAACTACACTAAAATGTAATTGTATTTCAGCAATCTATTGGCCATGCCTTTGTGGACTTTCCTGACATAACTGTCAACAAAGCTGACAGTTATCCCTTTATTTTAAAGAACACATTTATTAATAAAAAATTAATAAGTAGGGCTAATATTTTAGAATAGATATCAACCAAAACCAAAGGATAGAATTGGTTCAGAAATAAAAATAATTAAATATGGAAAGAAATCTTATATATCAGTAAAATTAGCTACAATGCATTCTAGGAAAACTCATTAAAACTTCTCCTTAATTCTTTTTTTTTAATAGTTGTTAGTTTGACAGTAAAAAATTCTCCCTTTGTTTTTAGTAGGAACAGATAAAGAAGCACATTGGATAAGAAAACCAAATAGAAATTATGCTGTGATATTTGTTATCATGTTTCTCTGGATTTGTTTTTATCTGTTGTGAAGATAAATTAAGTTTAATATGCTTTAACATGCTTATACACACACATTTCTGGACTAACAGATAATCCAAACTATAAGATTTTCATTGAATTTAAACTATTTGAGCCATCTCAAAGACTCTAGATTGTAGGGCAAGTAAGCTTTGCAAAAGGAAGACTATCTTTTTCCTGCACCCAGAAGGAAAATAAAACAGAATTTAATAAATTGAAGTAGTCTCTGCCATTTATGACTACATAAAAAAATCTTAGTGAAGAAAAATATATGTAGCTATGAGACCCTTAAAAATAGGATGAAATTTATAATTACTTTGATTATTTAGCAAGCCCCAAGAGGTGAAAGTGGACATCCTTGTCTTGTTCCTGATCTTAAAGGAAAAGCTCTCAAATTTTCACCAGTGAGTATGATGTTAGCTCTGGGTTTTTCATATATGGTGTTTATTATGTTGAGATATGTTCCCTCTAACCCTACTTTGTTGAGAGTTTTTATCATGGATAGATGTTGCACTTTGTCAAATGTTTTTTTTTTTTTTTTTTTTTTTTTTGCATCTATTGAAATGATCATGTGGTTTTTATCTTTCCTCTTGTTAATGTGACGTATCACATTGATTGATTTGCAAATATTGAACCACCCTTGCATCCCTGTAATAAATTTCACTATATTGTGGTGGATGATTTTTAAATGTATTATAGGGTTAGGTTTGCTAATATTTTGTTGAGGATTTTTGCATCTGTGTTCATCAGAGTTATTAGCCTGTAGTTACCTTTTTTTGTAGTGTCTTTATCTGGTTTTGTATCTGGATAATGCTGGCCTCATAGAATGAATTTGGAAGCTTTCCTTTCTCTTCTATTTTCTGAATACTTTGGAAAGCATAGGTACTAACTATTCTTTAAATGTTTGGTAGAATTCACCTGTCAAGCCATCTTGAATATACCAGAGTCTATGCTTTCAGCTACTGAAAGACATCTTGCTTGCTCCTGAGTTTATGCAATTATGAATAAAGCTGCTATAAACATTTATATGCAGGTTTTTCCATGGACATACATTTTCAGTTCAATTGGGCAAACATATAGGACCATGATTGCTGGATCTTACAGTAAGACTATACCCTAGATTTTTAAGAAACTGTCAAATTGTCTTCCCAAGTAGCTTTAACATTTTGCACCCCCATCAGCAATGCATGAGAATTCCTGTTGCTCCGCATCCTCACCAGCATTTGTTGTTGCCAGATTTTTGGATTTTATAACGTTTCTAATAGGTATGTAATGGTATCCCATTGTTAATTTGCAATTCCTTGACAACATATGATGCTAGGAATCTTTCCATATGTTTTTTTTTTTTAATTTTTGAATGTTTTATTCATTTTGTGAGGGGTAGGGGAAGGCAAGGCCAGAGAGAGAGGGAGACACAGATTCCAAAGCAGGCTCCAGGCTCTGAGCAGTCAGCAAAGAGCCCAATGCAGGGCTCGAACCCATGAAGATCATGACCTGAGTCAAAGTCGGACGCTTAACCGACTGAGCCACCCAGGCCCCCCTCCTTTCATATGTTCATGTGCACCATCTGTGTATCTTCATTGGGAGGTTTCCAGGTCTTTTGTCCATTGTTAATTGGGTTGTTATTTTATTGTTGAGTTTTATGAGTGCTTTGTATATTTTGAAGACAAGTCTTTGATCAGATATGTATTTTGTAACTATTTTCTCCCATAACTGCTTTTGTAGAGCTGGAAACAGGGCTCTTTCACACCCCAAAATATTATGCTACATACATAGATCAATAAAATGCAATTAGCTACAAACTTGTGGTAAGGGCGTTAAAAGTGCTGAGGTTACATTAATGCCTAAGGATATATAACCTACCTTACTGCTTTTTATTATAGTAAAGCAGTTACTTTTTGGAGTCTTTTCCGGAAATGCGCATTTTTATGGTTAGGCTGGCTTGAGCTCTAGTTAAAAGCTGGTTAGACCTTATATCTTAAAAATCCTTAGTGTTAAAGGGATAAAGCTGACCATCCATGTAAATTCTAAAGGAAATTTGATATTCGCTGTTTTAAGGCCTAAGACTATTTCTCCTAATGATATTCTAAATAAAGAGTTGTACAGTGCAAATCCTTGTTACCATTTTGAAGTGGTATGACAGTGGAATGTCATAGTGGAAATGATTTCTTACCTTGTTTTGGAAGATGCAGGCTCCCTTGTGGCTCAAAGCTCAGGTGGGATTATATACTCCAGTATCCAGGCTTTAGAGGTTTCTAGACCCACCATCAATTCTGCTATCTTTATTGTACTAGTAAGGACTCTTCCCGTTCTTACTCAAAGAACTTACTAACTTATTTACTCTCTCTCTCTCTCTCTCTCTCTCTCTCTCTCTCTCTCTCTATATATATATATATATATATATATATATATATAATGTTCTGAGTGAGGAACACTGGATGACATTAGTTAGGGAAGCTTGTATTTTCTTGACTGAAGGGAACACGGTATTTTTTAAAAAGTTAAAACAGTCAGCATTTCCCATTTTTCGTAGTTGTTCTACCATAAATGTGCTTAAGAGATTATTAATTTTGATGAAATTTGGCTAATAGTTACCCAAATAAAATTTGATGTTTGCTTTGTGGGATGGTGGGAAAACATGACATCTTATGACACTGATTATCCCTAAAAGTGAGTCACAATTCAGGAGGAAACAAATTTGAGGGCAGAATATCATAATAGTAAGGGATTATTTTTCTGGAAGGGTAAGGAAAGGTATTTAGTATATGCCATGAAACCAGGCATTTTATGAAATTTAAAAAATCAACTTAAATGTTGCCCACAACTTAATGTTCATTCTCTTTTATTTTAATTTTTTTTCAACATTCATTTATTTTTGAGAGACAGAGACAGAACCTGAGCAGGGAAGAGCAGAGAGAAAGGGAGACACAGAATCTGAAGCAGGCTCCAGACTCTGAGCTGTCGGTACAGAGCCCGACATGGGGCTCAAACTCAAAAACCATGAGATCGTGACCTGAGCCAAAGTCTAATACTTAACTGACTGAGCCACCCAGGTGTCCGATGTTCATTCTTAAAGTCTTTAAATCACAGTACTCAGGGTTATACTCTGTAGAAGTCAAAGCAGCCTGTCCTTTTACATGTTTGTAATTTTTATTATAGGAAGAAATATAATTCAGTAGTTTTCCAACCATCAAATATTAGGACAAGCTAACTGTTGTAATTAACAATTCTAAAGTCTTCATGGCTTGACATAGTAAAAATTTACTTCTTGCTGATGTCATGGTACAAAGTAGGCTGGAGGGAGTGTGTGGTGGGGTGTGCTTCACATGGTCATTAAGGCCAAGGGCCATTGATTTTTAAAGAGTCCCACATCCCTAGGCCTTTGGGATCCTCTTCTTGATCTTCTGCATCTACTCTGCAAAAAGAGATGAGATGGGAGGTTTTTTCATGGATCAGGCTTAGAAGTAGCAAATATCATTTCTGCCCCATTGGCCAGTCATATGTCTCTGCCTATCTGTGAGGGAGGCTGGGAAATGTAGTTTTGCTGTATGCCCAGGAAGAAAATAAAACAGGATTATAAATCAGAGTAGTCTCTTCCACTTATACTACACCAAAGGAAAAAAGAAAAAAAAATTTGTGAAGAAAAATATTAGTAGCTACTAGAACCTTCCAAAAGGATGCAATTTATAATTCCATTGATTATTTAGCCTTTCTGTTTACTTTCAGGAAGAACTGACCTCCTGAACTTACACTTGTGTTTTCAGAAGCTAAAACACTAACCTAAACCTTTCTCCTGATAAATGGCTATCCATGAATGAATGGGAAGGATGGCATTGTTTCCATTTGACAATGTTGATGAATAGTGGGAAATTTTTTTTTCATCTTTAAGGAGCAAAACTATAGACAATGTTTTATTATTTGTTTGATATCAGCATTATTTTAGTTTTCTACTACTCAGAAACATTATCACCCCAGACTTAATGGCTTAAAAGAGCAATAACATTTTATTATTCTGTCACAATTCAGAAATTTGAGAATGGCTCAGCTGGGTGGTTCTGGATTATCTTTCATGTGGTAGCAATCAGATGGTGGCTGGACCTGTAATATCAGGATGCTGAAGCAGCTGAACGGAGGGAGAGACTGTGGAGAGCCACTACTCATGTCATCTTTGTATCTCTCCATATGATCTCTCTGCACAGTCTGGTTTGGGCTTCCTGTTCCAAGTGGTATCATTAGGGCAGTCAGACTAACATAGATGCTGAAGGCTTCAAGAGGTATTTTTCTGCCTTGAAGTATCCTTAAGGTTATCGTTAAGGTTGAAGGATTGTTAGGTTCATTAGATACCTTTCCAGTGACAGTACTACCGAACTTTCTATCTCTATGTAACAAGGCTCCCCTTTCCTCCAGCTTCCAATAACATTTTCCTTACTCTCCTTTAAGCTCTCACTGATAGTGTCTTCAAGAGCCTTTAGGGTTCTGCTAAATACTGTCTTTGGGGCCCTTTAGGTTTTCACTCACAGCCTTCTTTGGGCTCTTCCACCCACTTCGCAGACCCAGAGCCAATGCTGCATGGTCTAGCTTTTTATAACAGCAGCATCCTACTTCAGGCACTAATATCTGTTTCATTTATGTATTTATGCATAATAAATTGCCACAAAAGTTACTGGTTGAAAAGAACATCAGTCCCTCCATTCGCTCTACAGTTTCTGTAGATCAGGAATTTGAGAAGGGCTCAGATGGCCAGTCCTGGTTCAGAATCGCATGCAGTTGAAATCAAGTCATGCTGGAGCAGAGACAATGGTTTGTTGGCCACTCAGCAAGTTAACGTGAGGATTAAAAGATATGTTCATGAAGTGTTTAGTACTGTGCTTGTGATGGCATCAGTGTTCAAAATATATTAGGTCTCTTACATTTTTATGTCCTTCATGAAACCTAGCTTAATCTTTTACATTTAATGGATTATTTGTAACACCTATTTAATAGATAAGATAATAGAGTTTTAGTGGAAGAGGAGTTAAGATGGCAGAGAGTAAGAGGACCCTGGGCTTCCCATCATCCCTCAAACCAGCTGTATTGAGGTCAGATCACTTGGAACACCCAGGAGGTCAATCTATGGACTGGCAGAAGGATCTCCACAGTTGGAGGGAGACAGCTTGGCAGGTGCAAGGTGCATGGATGTGAGTTGGAGGAGAGAAAAACATCAGAGCGTCAGAGGGGAGGGAACCCCTTCCATGGAGAGACAAAAGGGAGAGGAAGAGAGGTGTTGAAATAGTGCAGCATCAAAATAGCACAAGAGGAAAACCTCTCTGGACCCTGGACTAGCGAACGAGAAGCACTGAGTGTCCCAGTTCTTTTTTGCAAACAGCTTTGGAACTCAATCTCTGCGGTTATGGGAGTGCATGACTTTCTCTGGAATGGAGCTGTGGAGCATGCTCCTGGGGAGGAGGGAGCTGGCCCAGACCACATAGTGTGGTGTAGCAATCTCTGGGGCACACTGGGAGAGAACAGTCCCCTTCCTGGAGTACTTTTGGAAGAGGGTTTATTGCCTACCCAAGGACAAAAGACCCTGTAGGTGCCAGCCAAAGGCCTTTCATCAGCAGGGTAAAGAGGCTCTACTCCAGAGGAGGGGAGCAGATCCACACTGGGCCAGGTCCTTTAAGACTTGGGTTTTGAATCATAGCTGTGCACCAAATTCTGGGTCCTTTAAGACTTTAGATTTTGAGTCCCAGCCATGTGCCAAGGAGAGGGTGCAAGATAGTTATGGCACAGGCGAGCTAACTGCCCTCACTATTCTGTGAGGGCTTCCTCAACAGTGGGGGTTGAGATCCCCAATCCAGGGATGAGAGTTTGGGGTGTTGCCATTTTTCTCCCCAACACCACACAGCGGGACTTCAGAGAGCAGCACAGCAGCTCCCAGTGGAGGCGGGACCCACTTACACCAAACCCTGCCCCTCCGTGCCTGGCAACTGCTTGTATACTGGGGAAAGACTGACCCAAAGCAGCTGGCCTCTCCTCCAGTCTGGCACAGCCACTGGTCCCAGGAACCAACAGACAACTTTTTTTTTCCTCCTTTTTTTTTTTCTTTTGGAATCAGGCTCATAGTTTCTGATTTGTTTTTTGTCATCTCCTTTTACCTTTTTTTTTTTGTATCAGGCTTTTCATTCTTTTCTTTATCCTTCCTTTTTCTTTTCTTCTGTTTTTTTCCCCCTTTCTTTTTCCTCAGAATCAGCCTTTTAATTTTTTGATTCTCTGTTTGGTTTCCTTTTGTTCCCTTTCCTTACCTCTTTTCATGGGATCAGGCTTCTTTCCGCGCCCCCCCCCCACCTTTTTTTCCCTGAGTTACCTCAGCAAACAAAGCATCCCTACTTAAAGGTCCAAACATTCCACCACTGCAAGCAAGGAGGAACTCTGAAGAACTGACCAGTGAGAAAGAGCAGCCAAAACACAGCAGCAGAGTGCACACAGCATACACCAGAAACACTTCCTGAAGTCCCAGGCCCTGGAAGTGTATGACCCCTTTTTAATATAGTAGTACTTTCAGATGCAGGAAACATAGCAAGCTTTTAAAACACATAAAAGACAGAAATGTAGCCAAAATGACAAGACAGAGGAATTCTCTCCAAAAGAAAGCAAGAAGAAATCACTGGGGCACCTGAGTGCCTCAGTTGGTTAAGCATCCAACTCTGGCTCAGGTCATGATCTCACTCATGGGTTGGGCTCTTTGCTGTCAGTGCAGAGCCGCCTTTGGATCCTCTGTCCTTCTCTCTCTCTATGCTTCCCCCTCTTGCGTGATCTCTCTCTCTCTCTCTCTCTCAAAAATAAACAAACATTAAAAAAAGAAGAAATCACATCCAGGGACTTTCTCAAAACTGATATAAGCAATATATCTGAACAATAATTTAGAACAACAGTCATAAGACTACTAGCTGAGCTTGTAAAAAGAATAGAAGACACCAGAGAAACCCTTGCTGCAGAGATCAAAGACCTAAGAACTAGTCATGATGAATTTAAAAATGCTATAACTGAGATGCGAAATAAACTAGATACAGTGTGACAGCAAGGATTGAAGAAGCAGAGGAGAGAATAGATGAAACAGCAGGTAAAATTATGGAAAATAATGAAGGTGAAAAAAAAGAGGGAAAGGAAATTAATAGATCACGAGGGGAAAGTTAGAGAACTAAGTGATTTTGTGAAACAAAGCAATATTTGTATCATAGGAGTTCCAGAAGAAGAAGAGTGAGAACAAGGGGCATAAGATTTATTTGAACAAATTGTAGCTGGGAACTTAACTAATTTTGGGAAGGAAACAGTCATACAAGTCCATGAGACACAGAGAGCTCCCTTCAGAATCAACAAAAACAGGTCAACACCATGACATATCATAGTGAAACTTGAAAAATACAAGGATAAGGAGAATTCTGAAGGCAGTTAGGGACAAAAGGTCCTTAGCCCACAAGGGTAGACACATAAGGGTAGTAGCAGACCTGTCCACTGAAACTTGGCAGGCCAGAAGAGACTGGAAGGAAATATTCAAGATGCTCAGTAGGAAAAATATGCAGCCAAGAATCCTTTTTCCAGCAAGGCTGCCATTCAGAATAGAAGAAGAGATAAAGACTTGCCCAGACAAACAAAAACTAAAGGAGTTTGTAACCTACTAAACCAGCCCTACAAGGGAATTAGAGAAATTTTAAGAGGGACTCTCTCAGCAGAGGGAAAAAAAAAGCCAAAGCAGCAAGAATACAAAGGATCAGAGAACATCACCAGAAACACCAAATCTAGAGATAAAACAATGGCAATAAATTCATATCTTTCAGTAATTACTCTGAATGTAAATGGGCTAAATGCTTCCATCAAAAGATATAGAGTAGCAGAATGGTTAAAAAAATATTCATATTTATGCTGTCTACAAGAGACTCATTTTAGTCCTAAGGACACCTGCAGATTGAAGGTAAGGGATGGAAAACAATCTATCCTGCTAATGGAGGTCAAAAGAAAGCCAGAGTAACCATACTTATATCAGACAAACTAGATTTTAAAACAAAGACTGTAACAAGAGATGAAGAAGGGCATTGTATCATAATTAAGGGGTCTATCCACCAAGATCTCTTAACAATTATAAATATTTATGCCCCCAACCCTAAACACCCAAATATATAAATCAGTTAATCACAACCATAAAGAAACTATTTGTAAATAATACCATAATAGTAGGAGACTTTAATACCCCACTTACAACAATGGACAGATCATCTAAGCAGAAAATCAACAAGGAAACAATGACTTTGAATGACACACTGGACGAGATGGACTTAACAGATATATTCAGAACATTTCATTTTAAAGCAACAGAATACACATTCTTTTTGAGTACACATGGAATATTGTCCAGAATAGATCACATACTGGGCTACAAAACAGCCCTCAACAAGTATGAAAGGATTGAGATCTTACCATGCGTGTTTTCAGATCACACCACTATGAAACCTGAAATCAACCACAAGAAAAAATTTGGAAATCCCTCAGATACTTGGAGGTTAAAGAACATCCTACTAAAGAATTAATGGGTTGGGGCGCCTGGGTGGCGCAGTTGGTTAAGCGTCCGACTTCACCAGGTCACGATCTCGCGGTCCGTGAGTTCGAGCCCCGCGTCAGGCTCTGGGCTGATGGCTCGGAGCCTGGAGCCTGTTTCCGATTCTGTGTCTCCCTCTCTCTCTGCCCCTCCCCCGTTCATGCTCTGTCTCTCTCTGTCCCAAAAATAAATAAACGTTGAAAAAAAAAATTAAAAAAAGAATTAATGGGTCAACCAGGAAATTAAAGAAGAAAAAAGAAAAATACATGTAAGCCAATGAAAATGAAAACACAACAGTCCAAACCTTTTGGGATGCAGGAAAGGCAGTCCTAAGAGGAAAGTACATTGCAATTCAAGACTACCTCAAGAAGCAAGAAAGGTTCCAAATACACATCCTAACCTTACACCCAAAGGAGCAGTAAAGCCTGAAGCCAGCAGAGGAAGGGAAATAATAAAGATTGGAGCAGAAATGATATAGAAACAAAACAACAACAACAAAAAAAACCCAGTAGAATGGATCAATGAAACTAAAAGCTGTTTTTTTGGAAGAATAAACAAATTGATAAACACCTAGCCAGACTTATCAGAAAGAAAAGAGAGAGGACAAGATAAAATCACAAATGAAAGAGGAGAGATCACAACCAACACCAAGAAATACAAACAACTATAAGAGAATATTATGAAAAATTATATGCCAACAAACTGGACAGTCTGGAAGAAATGGACAAATTTCTAGACATTCACACTCTACTAGAACTCAAACAAGAAGAAATGGAAAATTTGAACAGGCCCATAACCAGCAAACAAATTGAATCGGTTATCAAAAATATTTCCCCAAATAAGAGTCCTGGGCCAGATGGCTTCCCAGAGGAATTCTACAAGACATTTAAAGAAGAGTTAATACCTATTATTCTCAAACTGTTCCAAAAAATATAAATGGAAGGAAAGGTTCCAAACTCATTCTATGAAACCAGCATTACCTTGATTCCAAAACCAGACAAAGACCACACTACAAAGCAGAATTACAGGCCAATATCCCTGATGAACGAGGATGCAAAAATTCTCAACAAGATACTAGCAAATTGAATTCAACAGTGCATTAAAAGAATTATTCACCATGATCAAGTGGGATTTATTCCTGGGCTGCAGAACTGGTTCAATATTCACAAATCATTCAATGTGATACACTACATTAATAAAACAAAGGATAAGAACCATATGATCCTGTCAATAGATGCAGAAAAAGCATTTGACAAAACACAGCATTGTTTCTTGATAAAAACCCTCAAGAAAGTAGGGATATAAAGAACATACCTCAACATCATAAAAACTATATAGGAAAGGCTCACAGCTAACATCATCCTCAATGGGAAAAAACTTGAGAGCTTTCCCTCTGAGGTCAGGAACACGACAGGGATGTCCACTCTCACCACTGTTGTTTAACATAGTGTTGGAAGTCCTAACATCAGCAATCAGACAACAAAAAGAAATAAAACACATACAAATTGGCAAAAAAGTCAAACTTTCACTCTTTTCAGATGACATGATACTCTATGTGGAAAACCTGATAGACTCCACCAAAAAACTTCTAGAACTGATACATGAATTCAGCAAAGTCACAGGATATAAAATCAATTTACAGAAATAGGTTGCATTTCTATATTCCAATAATGAAGCAGCATAAAGAAAAATCAAGGAATCGATCCCATTTACAGTTGCACCAAAACCATAAGACATCTAGGAATAAACCTAACCAGGGAGGTAAGGGATCTGTACACTGAAAACTATAGAAAGATTATGAAAGAAATTGAAGAAGACACAAAGAAATGGAGAAACATTCCATGCTCATGGATTAGAAGAACAAATATTGTTAAAATGTCTATACTATCTGAAGCAATCTACACATTCAGTGTAATCCCTATCCAAATAACATCAGCGTTCTTCACAGAGCTGGAGTAAACAATTCTAAAATTAGTATGGAACCATATAAGACCCTGAATAGCCAAATTAATGTTGAAAAAGAAGACCAAAGCTGGAGGCATCATATTACTGGACTTTAAGCTGTATTACAAAGCTGTAAGCATCCAGACAGTATGGTACTGGCACAGAAACAGATACATAGATCAATGGAACAGAATAGGGAACCCAGGAATGAACTCACAAATGCATGGACAACTAATATTTGACAAAGCAGGAAAGAATATCCAATGGAAAAAAAAAGACAACCTCCTCAACAAATGATGTTGGGAAAACTGAATAGCAACATGCAGAAGAATGAAACTGGACCACTTTCTGATACCATACACAAAAATAAATTCAAAATGGATTAAAAACCTAAATGTGAGACAGGAGACCAGGCAGCAACCTCTTTGACCTCAGCTGCAACAACTTCTTACTAGACATGTCTCCAGAAGCAAGGGAAATAAAAGCAAAAATGAACTATTGGGACCTCATAAAGATAAAAAGCTTCTGTACAGTGAAAGAAACAGCCAACAAAACTAAAAGACATCTGATGGAGTGAGAGAAGACATTTGCAAATGACACATAAGATAAAGGGTTAGTATTCAAAATATATAAAGAACTCATCAAACTCAACACCCAAAAATCAAATAATCCAGTGAAGAAATGGGTAGAAGACATGAATAGATATTTTTCCAAAGGAGACATCCAGAAGGCTAAAAGACACATGAAAAGATGCTCAACATCGCTCATCATCAGGGAAATACAAATCAAAGTGCAATGAGATACCACTTCACACCTGTCAGAACGGCTAAAATTAACAACTCAGGAAATAACAGATGTTGGCTAGGATGTGGAGAAATGGGAACGCTCTTGCACTGCTGGTGGGAATGCAAACTGGTGCAGCCACTCTGGAAAACAGAATGGAGGTTCCTCAAGAAGTTAAAAATAGAACTACCCTATCACCCAGAAATTTCAGTACTAGCTGTTTATCCAAAGGATACAAAAATGCTGACTCAGAGGGGCACATGCACCCCAATGTGTATAGCAGCACTATCAACAATAGCCAAATTTTGTAAAGGGCCCAAATGCGCATTGACTGATAAATGGATGAGGAAGATGTGAGATATAAAATGTGATTTCACTTATTTGTAGAATTAAAGAAATAGAACAGATGAACATAGGGGAAGGGAAGGAAAAATAAAATAAAAACAGAGGGACTCAAACCATAAGTGGCTTTTAAATACAGAGAACAAACTGAGGGTTGCTGGCAGGGTGTTGGATGGGAGGATGGGCTAAATGGGTGATGGGCATCAAGGAGGGCACTTTTGGAGGTGGCACTGGGAGTTACACGTAAGAGTTGACTCACTGAGTTCTATTCTGAAACCAGTACTACACTGTATGTTAATTAACTAATTTAAATAAATAAGTTATAATAAAAAGGAAATTAAAAACTTTATATCAACAAATAATAAATTAGGCAAATAAATTATAAAACTTCAAAAAAAGATAATGGAGTTTTAAGAATCATTTAATCCTCATTTCATTGTGAATTTCCAACAATATTTTGGATTGAGTTTATGATCAGGAGTAAGAAAGAATTAACTATTTAAAGGTAGCACTGAATGACACAGGCAGAAATGAGGACATTACATTTCTGTGACTTAGGCTAATTTCCTACTCTGGACATGTAACGACTACTTTTAACAAAGTTTAACTTGCACTTGTGTTTTCTCAGGAAGTTCATGTTGTGTCAGAATTGACTCACCCCACAGAATAGAACTTCTAATTCTCATTATTTTTAGTTCCATTCAGCCAACCAGGGGTTCCTCATCTGGCCAAGAGAAGATAGAACTTTCTGTACATTTCTAAGATTGACCTTTCCTATGTTTGCAGGGATTTTTTTTTTTTTGACTAGCAGAAAGGGTTTTATTTTTTATTTTTTTTTCAATATATGAAATTTATTGTCAAATTGGTTTCCATACAACACACAGTGCTCATCCCAGAAGGTGCCCTCCTCAATACCCATCGCCCACCCTCCCCTCCCTCCCACCCCCCATCAACCCTCAGTTTGTTCTCAGTTTTCAACAGTCTCTTATGCTTTGGCTCTCTCCCACTCTAACCTCTTTTTTTTTTTTCCTTCCCCTCCCCCATGGGTTTCTGTTAAGTTTCTCAAGATCTACATAAGAGTAAAACCATATGGTATCTCTCTTTCTCTGTATGGCTTATTTCACTTAGCATCACACTCTCCAGTTCCATCCACGTTGCTACAAAAGGCCATATTTCATTCTTTCTCATTGCCACGTAGTATTCCATTGTGTATATAAACCACAATTTCTTTATCCATTCATCAGTTGATGGACATTTAGGCTCTTTCCACAATTTGGCTATTGTTGAGAGTGCTGCTATAAACATTGGGGTACAAGTGCCCCTATGCATCAGTACTCCTGTATCCCTTGGGTAAATTCCTAGCAGTGCTATTGCTGGGTCATAGGGTAGGTCTATTTTTAATTTTCTGAGGAACCTCCACACTGCTTTCCAGAGCGGCTGCACCAATTTGCATTCCCACCAACAGTGCAAGAGGGTTCCCGTTTCTCCACATCCTCTCCAGCATCTATAGTCTCCTGATTTGTTCATTTTGGCCACTCTGACTGGCGTGAGGTGATATCTGAGTGTGGTTTTGATTTGTATTTCTGCAGGGATTATTTTTAATTGTCTTAGAAGAGTGTCATTCTATTGAATATACCCAGAGAGCACTGCCAGATCAAATTGCAAATTTTTAGGACAATTGGGAAGAACTCAAGATTTTGGAGGTCAAGGCAAACATATTCCCTGAGTGGTTCCCTGTAGTACTAGATGGTTCCCTTAACCCCTACCTTCTGCTGATTGTATTTTGAGGTGGTGGTAGACAGGGGAGGACAGAGATACAAGATCTGTAATTGAAAACTATAATGTTGGAATTGAACTTCAGTGTTCACTTTTGGCATATGTTTGAAGGAAGATAAGGGACACACTCTCTTAAAAATGCCACACATTTTAAAACCTGACATCTGACTAATCTATGGATTGCTACCATTGGGGACCAACCCAAATTGAAACATTTCAGGGTCAAGAAACTTCCAAAAACATTTCTTGAAGTCATTCTCTTGGCACCTCATAGAATCTTTTCAGAAAAGAAAATCTGCTCAAGGCAGATTTTTAAAAATTTGGTTGTGTTTTGGTTTTGGTTTGGGAATATTTTACTTGATAGACACCCCCCTCCTCCGCTCCCCGCCCCCCCCCCCCAGCCCAATCAGTTGAAATCAGTCCTTGAATATGAAAGCAGCCATAGGTCCAGGGAGGCAGTTTCCCTTCTGGCTGGATTTGCAGCTTGTGTGTTAATGCGTTGTTACATTGAAAAGGCATAGGAGAACATCACAGATGGAATGCTCACAAATGGATTCCAGTCAGTGGAGAATAAATAGACTTTCGGAGAGAGAGAGAGAGAGTATTGGAAAAGTCTCAACATTCATAATACAGGTTTCTGTTCAGAAGACTGCCTTGCCCAAGTCATTCTTCTGGAATTCTGCTGCCTTCTTAATTTTCTTTATGTTGAATGGGCATTTCTATAAGGAATGAAATGAGCTGGAAAAAAAATGTGTGTCATTTCAGAAATACTGATTGTATTTAATCAGTTTTTGATCTGGATGTCAAAGGAATAAGGAGGACTTGCATTTCATAAAAAGCTACCCTCCCTCCTTTTTAGTCCACTTTAGAAAATGCTAGCCTGAAAAGGGATTGACAATGTCAAGTCAACTGGAGCAGTGGTGAAAAGTGTTAGTCTCTAAAATTTATAAAATGGAAACAAGAAGTTAATTATCTGCTTTTGCAAATGTAAGAATTTACTCATTATTTCTGTCAGCATTTGGATTTTGCATCTATTAGTAAAGTTTAGAAAGCTTTTTAAGATACATGGAGATATTATTCTGGATGATAAATTTTGGAATCCTAGAATCCTAAGGAATTCAGACTTTGCATTTGACTTCAAAATGCCTTCTTAAAAATAATATTCCATATGTAGTTTGATGTAAAGTTAACTGGATTGTGAGGCTGTTTCCTTTTTTATGTTGGCTAGACTCTTTTCATTAATTGCTTACCCCCCTGTTTCTAATGTTAAGTGGATTTGTGCCTTTCAACAGAGTCATGTTTAAGGTGGCAGACTTCTCTTTTGTATTCTCAGGTTACCCATTCAGGGTATCAAATGCAGGTAATTTCCAAGAATATGTGTGATACCTACAAATAGGTTACAAGGATCAGGGAAGGTTCTAGAACTTTGAATTCTGAACTATGAATCTGGAAGATAAATGCCTACAAATATACATAAGTCTGAGTGTGGGGCTGCCACATTTCCTGGATGGATCACAGAGTAAAAAATGAGGAAGAGGTTTCTACTTCAGGGAGAACTTTTGAAAACTTATGAAAATAAAGTCATTAATGCTACTTATGGTGATCTGAGCCCCACATGGATTGTGGGAAAGCTTGGACTTTGGTCTTAGGTTTTCCTTTTAAATGTGCCAAGGAATTCCATTTTTATGGCTTAAATCATGTCCTATCGTGTATAATTTCTTACTTTTTACACATCTTTTGGCAAGAACATAGTTTAAGAGTTACTGATTTGTAGGTGCAAGCTTAATAGTTTTATAGACTTTCTTTTTGGGGGGTGTAATCTATGAAGAAGGTGTAAATTTTTTTGTAAAGTTTTTTTTTTTTTTTTGGTGTTTTTGATCTACTAAGCCCCTTCTCCATGATTCAATGGCAACTTGTAATGAGAACATTAACCACAAACAGATACAACTTTTTTCTGCCATATGAATGTCAGAACATTTACACAAGTGATGCTAACTTATAGTTGAGAGCACTGTGCCAACTTTTAAGTTGTTTTGGGGGTAATTCTGGCTTACTAATACAGAATCATAATCTATGTGAGATCTGTGCTAATGCTCATTTTTTAGTTTTAGGCGAAAATTAGAAAGCCACAAGGTCATGTTAGAACCATTTAGTGACATTCAAGATAGCTCTTCCAAGGTGATGGAGAAAGTTGAAATGGGAAATTGTGAAATAATTGACAGTTTCTACCCAGAACCTTCAAGTTGTGCCACTAAGGAGATACCTGCACAGAGAACTTCATATTCCAATGAGACATTTCCTTTTCCTGTTGGTATTAATTTTGGACGAGCACCATAGGCAGTAACCCTACCTGTCAGTGACAATGATAATTTTTTGTATAAATTTGTAGGTTAGAGGGAAATAAGAAGCAATTTCTGAGGTGGAACAAGGCAGTGTATGTGTGTGTGTGTATGTTTGTGGGTGTAGGGATAGGTCTAAACAGTACCTAATGAATATTTGATAGAAGGCAGTAGTCTTTCAGCTGACTACTATTGCTCAATAATGTTGCACAATTAGTGCTTGATAACATTAAAGAAATAGGCTTCTAATACTTATTTCTTATGTTCAGGGACTAACAGTTGGTTTCTCAAAGCACTATTCGGGTATTGTAAAAAATGTGTTTCCTTCTCCTTCTAGAGGTGGACCACAGTTAGGGCAGGTCTGGGTAAATTCAGAGACTGCTTTAAACCCATGGTCACTCTTGACTTACCACACTCCCTGTCCTCTACCACTCCCAACTCTAACTCACCTGTCTTAGGTAGGTCCTTTTGAAAGGATCCCCCCTTATTCTCAGAGATGCAGAGCCTTTATTATGCTTATTTTTCCTTAGAAAACCAGTTCTTTTTCATGTATAGTATGTAGTGCCAGAAAGTAAGAAATACCGACCGTGCTTTCCACAGAGGCGCATGCGTTCTGTCAATCAAACACAAATAACCACTTCAATAACCCATAATTATCACTGACAGTATAGTTCACACTTAACGTGTAATCATCACAGACACTGTTTTCATAATTAGCCCCCTGACTAACCTGGGCAAGAAGTATAACAATGGAGAGGGGTGTGTTGTGTAGACCAGTTGCCAATGCTATAGGCAAGTTGATCCACCCCTCCTTGGTCCAGAGAGGAAGATTGTAACTCCTCCCATCCCCCCACTAATAAAACATGCGTCTGCAAGTGTTCAGATCGATCATGACTGTCAGTGCCTAAAGAATAGTCATCTCTGGTTGTTCTTTGGAGTGAGAGTATTCCCACAGTGCAAAGTTAATGCAGCAAATCACAGGATGTGTGGCCAATTTGGAAAAGAGAATAAAAGAATCCAAGTTGTAAATTCTTGTTCCTTTAGAGCAACAAGTTAATTTTAAATGTATAGACATCATCTTGGATAAGGTTCCCAGAACCTCCTGGGTTGAGAATCACTTCTAATGGGAGATATATTCAGGTTGGAGTCATTTTGCCCTGGTGACCATCAGCATAGGGAGCACTGGGCTGACAAGAAGACTGTGGATAAAGGCTATGGAAGTAAATGGCTAGTTAAGCCTGAACCATGTGTTCTCATCTCTGACACCATCTCTCAGGGCTTCCTGTGATTTAGAACACATTCCTGCAGAGTATGAATGTAGGTTTCCCCCAGGAACTTCCGTCTCTATCTATACCCTCTTGGACTGCTTCTTCCTCCACATGTAAACAAAATTCTTTGCTTTTTTCTCTCTTCCTCTCATTAGTATATATGTACTTAGCTGCCAACTAGCCCTGTTCTGGGCAGTAGAGACACAAAGATGACAGGGCACAGCCTCTGCCCACAAGGAGTTCATATGAGGGACACAGACATGTAAACAAGTAATGTCAATACACAATCAAAAAAGCTATAAAAGAGACAGAGACAAGGCATCGAGTAATGTGGAGGGACAGCAGGGACATGACAGCTTCTTCTGGGACACTTAAGGTGGAGGGATAGCTTTGCAGAAGAGTTGATGCTTGAGATGCATCATGGAGGATGAGTAGAAGTATGCCAGACAGAGAATGAGGAAAATTAAGGTGCTTATTTGGCGAATTTAGATTTTATTGTGTAGACAACACAAATCCATTTAAGCAGCGGGGTATGTGGTTAGAAAATTAGAAAGATAACTCTAGCAGTAGTTTGGAGGGGTACCTCTAGAGACTCTAAGAGAAGGAGACATGAGAAGGAAGATTTCATACTCTGGTAGGCAAAAGTGAGGACCTGAAATAAGGTAATAATTCTACGTATATATGAGAAGGTGGACAAAAGGGATTTCTGAGAGGTGGAATTGACAGGTGTTGGTGAGGGATAGGATTTGCGATTCCATGGCTTTCAACTCATGTATCTGGGTAGATGTTGTACTTTGTCATTCAACAAATACTTTTGAAACACCTGACATGTGTAACACATAAAGATAATCAAGATGAAATAACTGTCCTTAAGATATTAGTTTTAGCTGGGCATAAGAATCATTTGGGAGGTTTTAGAAATTCTAGTGCCCAGGCTGCACCTCAGACCAATTAAATTAGATTCTCAGAGGGTGGGCTGTGTTTGTGGGGGGAGTGGGATCCAGCATTAGTAGTTTTGAAAGTTCTCCAGGTTGTTCCAAAGTGTAGCCAGAGCTCTGAGGAATCACAGGTTAGTCAACATAACATTGTAAAACAGTGTGATAAAAGCTTGGGACACATTCCTCTGGCAATAGGGAGAAAGACCATCTAGGTCTGCTTTCCAGCTCAGGGCAGCCATCCTAGAGAAGGGGCTGCTTTAGCTGAAACTAGGAGAATGGAGTATTATTTACAGGAGTTGAAGTGGGGTGGGCATTCTGCTCCATGGAGCAGTCCTTGCAAAGGAATATGCCAATATAGAGACTAGTTGATGAGGAGCACAGTGAGGGAAGAGGAAGGGCACAACACATTCCATGGGACATCCAGAAAGAAAGGTCAGCATCAGTTGGATCTATGAATCTGGAGTTCAGGAGAAGTGAGATCTGAAGGTACAGTTTTAGGAGACTCAGGTTCATGGTCGAAGCAGTGGAAGTGGACATGTACAAGATAACTCAGGAATAGTGTGTGCAGCGTGTGCAGCCCTAATGAACACTAACACTTACTTGGGGGCCAGTTAGAGAGAAGAAGCCAGGAGGGAATGCATTTCTCTTTGAAGATGTCTTCCATTCGACAAGCCTTGTTCATCTCCCTATGATTAATTCTAATCTAGTTATTGTCGGATGTTAGCCACTGCATAATTCTAAGTTCTCATTATACATGTGAGTGGGAAAATTGCCAGCAAAGGCCATTCACTTATTATTACTATTATTTCCTTTATGAAGAGAGTATCATTTGTTCAGACAAAGTCTAAACAAGACACTAAGGGTGTATACCTTCCTTGCCTCTAGGAGCTTGTAAATGTCAAACCATAAACTATAAACATGTTCCTTAACCACCAATTGAGAAAGCTGAAGCCACTCCATGTATAAAGTATCTCTTTTCTTAAATCTTTGTCCTTGTTTTCAGTCTTTATTTCCATTAGTTACTATCTTTCCTGTAGTTTTTCTCTTGGGAAATAAATTCTAGAAAAGTAAATGGAGAAAAATGGAGTTAAGAAGGAGAGAGATTTTTTGAGTGTAGGAGGTGCTTTCTGATTAATTGAAAGACATATATTAAAGATCAACTATTTGGTCAATAGAGTATGAATTCCTTGATGGAAGGGAAGCAGTTACATTCACTATTGAATGCCTAGTCCAGTGTCTGGCACATAGTTTATGCTCAATAAATGTTTGTTAAGTAAATGAATTTAAAAAATGCAAGCTGGCCTGGTCTGTACTTTGAGCACAGAGGGAAAGACAAATCTAACACAGAAGTTGTTTTCAGGCATTTTTGTAGTCTAAGAGGTTGGGTCTCAGAAGAGTCTCAGAAGTCTCCAAACTGTTATAATACAGGTTGGAGCATAATGAATTCCTTGTGGTCATTACAAGCTCACTTACAGGGATTTAGAGAAGGGAAAGTGTATATCAGAGTGGATGGGGTTAGGGGCAAAGCTCAAGAATATATGACAGAGGAGGAAGGGATTAAGATGGTCCTTAAAAGATCAATGGGACTCTGGCAAGTAGGAAAGGATCAGGGAAGAAATGCCTTGAATGAAGGCTGCAGGTTATCCATGTAAGAGTAGACATATGAAAAACTCGGTGGGACGTAAGGGAAGACAGGTGGGTTATGGAAGACTCTACCTGCTTTCCCTGAACACATCATGATCCATCACTGCTTGAGCAGCAGTAGCCCTGAGCACCATTCAGTCCTTCACAGGTAAAGGCATGTCCCCTAGAGATGAACCACCCAGTCCCAAATGGACAAAGAAGAAAAGAGGGAACTTGCATGGTAATCCCTTCATGCTTCTCACCAAAGTACCCTTTCCCCTCCCTTGCCTGTCCTATTGAGTCCTGAGGGAGACTGCACAGGGCTTCTTCCTTCTGGGTGAGGAGGGAGGGCAAGGAGGAAGGGTTGTGTGTAACATGTAGGTATCACTGCCCTTTAATACTGTGAGCTCCTGGCATGGAGGAATTGTCTCTTTTAGCCCTACTACTGTCCCCCCGCCCCCGGCCCCTCACCAGAGTCTAACATATGGAAGGACTTCATTAATATTTGATGAATGAATGTGTGTGAATAAAGTTCAATAAACCTTTATATTTCACTTTTGGAGTCCATGTATAATGAGGTTAAAGAGGGCTTCTCTTAGGTGCAGGATTTATTTCTGAGAAGCAAAAATGCTGCCACGTCTGGCCGGGGTGACTTGCATGGCATGAAGCATGGCCAGGGATGGGACTACAGGTGTGAGCCAGGCAGGGTTCGGTGTTCTGTGTTCATTTCAACTACCCTGAAAGCCGTATCCAGTGATGACAAATTTATCTCAGTCTTCCACCTAAGAGCTTTAAACACATTTTCAAAATTGTTCTTATTTATTCAACATTTCTTCAAAGCTGATTGTACCTTTAAAAAGTTAATTTAGGGGGCGCCTGGGTGGCGCAGTCGGTTAAGCGTCTGACTTCAGCCAGGTCACCATCTCGCGGTCCGTGAGTTTGAGCCCCGCGTCAGGCTCTGGGCTGATGGCTCAGAGCCTGGAGCCTGTTTCCGATTCTGTGTCTCCCTCTCTCTCTGCCCCTCCCCCGTTCATGCTCTGTCTCTCTCTGTCCCAAAAATAAATAAACGTTGAAAAAAAAATTAAAAAAAAAAAGTTAATTTAGGGGCTCCCGGGTGGCTCAGTCGAGTGTCTGACTCTCAGTTTCAGCTCCAGTCATCATTTTGCGGTTTGTGAGTTTGAGCTCTGCACCAGGCTCCACGCTGACAGTGCAGAGCCTGCTTGCAGTTCTCTCTCTCTCTCTCTCTCTCTCTGCTCCTCCCCTACTTGTGCTTTCTCTCTCTCAAAATAAATAAATAAACTTAAAAAAAGGTTTAAAAAAATAATTTAAAGTTTCTGTATATTAACATAAGGACTTTAAAAATTTTTGATCTTTTATCAATGAGTAGCTACTACTTCTCGTATTTAGTATGATTTTTAGTATTAGTACTTTATTTTATTTTTATTTTTGTTTTTATTTTTATTTTATTTTTTATTTTTTAAAATTTACATCCAAATTAATTAACATATAGTGAAGCAATGATTTCAGGAGTAGATTCCTTAATGCCCCTTACCCATTTAGCTCATCCCCCCTCCCACCACCCCTCCAGCAACCCTCAGTTTGTTCTCCATATTTATGAGTCTGTTTTGTCCCCCTCCCTGTTTTTATATTATTTTTGTTTCCCTTCCCTTATGTTCATCTGTTTTGTCTCTTAAAGTCCTCATATGAGTGAAGTCATATGATTTGTGTCTTTCTCTGACCGACTAATTTCACTTAGCATAATACCCTCCAGTTGCATCCACATAGTTGCAAATGGCAAGATTTCATTCTTTTTGATTGCCAAGTAATACTCCATTGTATATATATACCACATTTTCTTTATCCATTCATCCATCGATGGACATTTGGTCTCTTTCCATACTTTGGCTATTGTTGATAGTGCTGCTATAAACATGGGGGTGCATGTGTCCCTTTGAAACAGCACACCTGTATCCCATGGATAAATGCCTAGTAGTGCAATTGCTGGGTCATAGGGTAGTTCTATTTTTAGTTTTTTGAGGAACCTCCATACTGTTTCCAGAGTGGCTGCACCATCTTGTATTGCCACCAACAATGCAAAAGAGATCCTCTTTCTCCGTATCCTCGCCAACATCTGTTGTTGCCTGAGTTGTTAATGTTGGCCATTCAGACAGGTATAAGGTGGTATCTCATTGTGGTTTTGATTTGTATTTCCCTGATGATGAGTGATGTTGAGCATTTTTTCATGTGTTGGTTGGCCATCTGGATGTCTTCAATCAGAAAAACTAAAAGGCAACCAGTAGAATGGGAGAAGATATTTGCAAGTGACATATTAGATAAAGGGTTAGTATCCAAAATCTACAAAGAACTTATCAAACTCAACACCCAAAAACAAATAATCCAGTGAATGGGCAAAAGACATGAATAGACACTTCTCCAAAGTATTAGTACTTTAATTCTTTTAATTCCTGAAAGAAGATAGTATGGGAACTTTAATTATTTTAAACCTCATTCATTCAGAATCTACTCATTTGTAGTACATAAGGTATAAAATATAATTATTCAAATACATTTCTAAGCATATTGCTACCCTAAGGATGGCCAGGCATATTCTACTCAACAGGGTGGCAAGCAAACTGATTTGGGGGTGTGTGTTGGTGCTCTGAATACTAACAGCGAAAGTGGTAGCAAATGAGTCTTCTCTTTTGTTAGATCAGCTCCAGGCCCTTTTGAGATAGGGGTGTCCACACTTGGGCACAGTGTACCCTTCAGATCTGTGTTGTGGGGTGGGGGCAGAGCAGTTGGGAAGGCCTGCTTTCTGGTCTGCAGCATTGACCTCTCTAGGACTTCCATCCCAGGCCCCTGGACGGATGGCATAGTCTGGAAGTGGAGGCTTGGGGGCATTTCTCCCAAGGCGACACTGCAGTCACATTTGGCCAGACTAGCAAAATCTTCATGAGTATGAAGGCAGCTGAGACATGTCTCCTTCCTTCCACTGACACCCACCACGAGGGAGGTGGGGAATAAGAGCAAGATTGCTAATCCCTATTCTGATAGAGAATGTGCTTTCCTTTCAGCCTGATTCTGTGGAATAACATTGTATTTCTTTAAAGGCTTATAATAATTTTAAAGTCAGGTTGACCTCCCCAACCATGGTGAATAATAGCCCTTGTTAAAACTTAAATGATGTATTTATTGTCTTCACTGCAGAGAAGATGCATTCACAACTGTAGTTGAATTTTTCACCTGTTCTTTTGGTATTGCCTCTGGAGGTCTTTGAACTTTTGTTTCCAAAATTACCTTAGAACCAAGGTAGAAACTCACCTAAGGAGAGAGGAAGTCCCACATCTAATGAGGGGTAACATGAACAGACTGGAATCCTCTGTTGCCAGGATGAGACTCATGAGGGTCTGCTGATATGATTTGCTTTATGGCCCAAGACAGTTTTCAGATCTGTGTTTCTTTTAATGCTATTCTAGGGTAGAGATTTATTTGCAAATGTTTTTATTGGATTCTCCCAAGAGCCATCTGATAAACTTTAAAGTACTAACATTTCTCTGGTTATAAAACAAGTGTCAGAATGTTTATTCATTTATTTTCTCAGTGTTATTTCTGCTCTGTTTCCTAGCCCTGTTTCCCCCTTAATTCAGGAAAGGAATTCAGAATCTCATAATCAAGTATTTATTATTAATAGAAAAATAAACGTCTTTTTAAAAATTATTTTTTATATTTATTTATTTTTGAGAGAGAGAGAGAAAGAGACAGAGCACGAGCAGGGGAGGGGCAGAGAGAGAGGGAGACACAGGATCCAAAGCAGACTCCAGGCTTTGAGCTGTCAGCACAGAGTCTGACACGGGGCTCAAACCCACAAACTATGAGATCATGACCTGAGCCACAGTTGGATGCATAACCAGTTGAGCCACCCAGGCACCCCAGGAAAACAAACATCTTGAAAATGTCTCCCAAATCTGACCAACATCATTTGAGTAATGTGGATGGCAGTGGACTCTTAACTCAGATTTCTCAATTATTAAAGCTTGTGGTGTATCACAGAAGAAGTGTTTTGAATTTAATTTTATATGGATGAGGCAATTAAGATTTGGGGAGATCAATTGATTTGCTGAAGGTGATTAGATATATAGCTGTTGAATTTTCGTGTGTGTGTGTGTGTGTGTGTGTGTGTGTGTGTGCGCGTGTGTGTGTTTTAAGGCTCCAGATGGAAAAGAACACATAGGCCTTCTCATTTTTCATCCATGAATAGTCTCTCATAATCCACGATTGTTTCTCATTCTCTTTCCTCCTACCACATGCCACAGGGATTTTCCTGCCCTTACCTTTACATCTGAGCCCCCAAGGAATGCCTCTCATCCCATTTGGAGGCCACGGCTCCCAAACATGCTGTTTTGCTGCTTTCTTTAGTTACTGACAAACAGTCCATGTGGGCGTCACAGGGATATCTATTTCTCAAAATTATAACCTCTGTTACATCAAGGGACTGAGAGGCATTTTATAAAACCTTCCAAAATTGGTTAGATTGGTGATCACTATGATCACCAGCTCTATTCATTGCAATCTTGAACTGTTCCTCAGTAATATGAAAACCCTTTCAATCCTGTTTGTCATTCATGACAATAGCAGACTCTTCTTGGGGAGAAATGGGACTTTCTGCTTTTAGGCTTAGGACTTCCTTAAACCTTGCCTCCTGGGTTTCCTGATACATTTTTTTTTTCCATCAGGGAAAATATTTCAACAGTGTTCCATCTTTTTGTTTTGTTTTGTTTTGTTGTTTTGTGAGGGGACTGCATGGGCATTCATGTGACTGGTCTGCTAAGGCCACCGTGCATTTTTCAGTGAGAGAACTCCCAGTGTCCAGTTTCCTCCCACTGGCCTAAAACAACATAGATCTTCATTTTGGGGTTAGAACTTTTCTCTGGGATTGTGGCATATTTCTGAGCCATATAATTCATGTTCACTAAAGGAGAAAGTCTCCTCCCCCAGTGGGAGGCTCTGGACGATATCGCAGTTAGGCAGCATTTGCTGATTTTAATCCTGATGTTCCTGCCATGAGGTTTCTGAGGGTGTCCTGGAGAGATGTTTAATATCTTCCCAGGTACCCACTGTGATTTTGCTTCTGAGCACTGCCATGAAACGGCTCTCTTGACTTCTGATATCTGTAAACTCTCCTGGTACCTCCACTGCCTCAAATTCTCTCTGAGGAGTCATCCTCTCCCCTCCCCTAGTCTGTGTGACATAGTTGGTGTGGGGCATTATTTGAGTCTTGAGTCAAGCTATGTGAAAAATTGATTTTTTCTATTACACCAACCCATAAGTGATCTTATCTTGCTTAATGTGGTTTGGTCACTTGTAGCCAGAACCCTGTCTGATAGACTCAAATGGTAGTCAAGAACATGTCTATTCATGTCTTCTGCCCATATAGGAGTGCTGATGCATAGGGGCACATGTACCCCAATGTTTATAGAAGTGCTTTCAACAATAGCCAAATTATGGAAAGAGCCTAAATGTCCATCAACTGATGAATGGGTAAAGAAGATGTGGTTTATATATACAATGTAATACTGCTTGGCAATGAGAAAGAATGAAATCCTGCCATTTGCAGCAACGTGGATGGAACTGGAGGGTATTATGCTAACTGAAATAAGTCAGAGAAAGACAGATACCATATGCTTTTACTCATATGGGGATCTTGAGAAACTTAACAGAAGACCATGGGGGAAGGGAAGGGGAAAAAAAGTAACAAACAGAGAGGGAAGGAGGCAAACCATAAGAGACTCTTAAATACAGAGAACTGAAGGTTGATGGGGGGTGGGAGGGAGGGGAAAGTGGGTAATGGGCATTGAGGAGTGCACCTGTTGGGATGAGCACTGGGTGTTGTATGGAAGCCAATTTGACAATAAATTATATTAAATAAATTCATTAGTAAAAAAAAAGAACTAGAGTGTGTGTGTGTGTGTGTGTGTGCTTTTCTTCAGCAATAGAAAAAAGATGAGGGACTCACCCATTCTAAAAATGCTCATCAGTACACTAAAAAATTATTTGGAACGACAAAATATGATTAGTAAATTAAAAAAAAAACCTTATGAGAAAATAGAAAATAGGAAAGAAAAAGAAATAGAAAGCAACAAAGACTTCTAGGTACACAGGTCACTTACAGTCACAGCAAAAGTTCAGCTTTTACTTATTTGTATCATTACTCCGTTCCAGGTCATGTCCACAGTTTGACCCTTTCTATATCAACTATTGAATAATTTGGTACAAAATATTATTTTGGTGTTTTAAATAGACTTTGTTTTGAAATGCGGTTAGTTCTTTGACCTTGACCAAGTTTCTTTCAGCTCACTTGTTATGTTATAGCACATGTGAAGTGCCTATACTGAGGGCTGGGATAAAGCAGGAAGTCAAAAGTTAGAGTAGCTGCTATTTATTATCACCACTCTTATTCAGACTACTTGCTAGAAGCATGAGTGTCTCTCCAGGTTTTCCTCTTTTCATGGGTCCCAATCAGGGCACTGAGGCCTCTGGCCTCAGCCTCCTCCCGTCACTGGTCTGTCCTGATTATGTGGAGGTTTCGCTGCCTTTTGTATTGATTGTAACTACCAACAAAGTGGCCACTCCAGAAAATCTGTATTTCTCCTCATTAGTTATGTCTGGGCTTCTGATTTTTATTATAAACAAGGGAGAACATAAAATGTAGTTAGTTAAGACAGAGCTCAGTGATGAAGCAACAGGAAATGATGGAAGTGACTCCCCTCTATGTAAACAGTTATGTCCATAATCCTGCTGACCAATATTAAAAAATCTGAAATCGCCAATGGTTAACTATGATTTTATTATATGCTACTCCAAGGGTGGCAAATATATGACTTCAGTGAGGCCATCTTCCAAATCAGTTGTAGCCTGTTTCTCATTGAGCCTTAGCTTGGCCTCAGAGTCCTTCTCAATGCAAAGCACTGGCAGGTGCTGATAATGGGTGGGGTATTAGTACCTAAGCTGTAAACTTTGTCCCCTTCATCCCTGGGCTTCTGCATTTTTGAGATTGTATTATTGAAGTTGCTTACATATTTTAAATGTAAATGCTCTAACACATATTTTGGTGGTGGTTGGGGGATACTTTTGGACTTTGCTTTTTTTTTAATTTTAAAGTTTATTTATTTATTTTGAGAGAGAGAAAGAAAGAGCACAAGCAGGGGAGGGACAGACAGAGATGGGGAGAGAGAGAATCCCAAGCAGGCTCTGCACTGTCAGCACAGAGCCCAGTGAGGGGCTTGAATTCACAAACTGCAAGATCATGACCTGAGCTGAAACCAAGAGTCAGCCTCTTAACTGACTGAGCCACCCAGGTGCCCCTGGACTTTGCATTTTTAAGTGGGGATTTAGGCGCTGAAGATAAAGATTCTGACTGAAGGAGAAGAACAACCAGAGTTGAGAATGGTGGAGGTCCAGAGAAGACCTGAGCGCTGTGCTAGGGGGATGAAGGAAATTGACACGGAGAAAGTTCTGGCTCCTCAGTGTTCTCCAGAGGGCCAGAGAAAACTGTCTTGGAGTTTGGGAACAGTTTTGTTGATGTGTTGACAGCTAAGGTTAGAGTGGCATTTCCTTTTGAAAATCCCAAGTGTGTAGAAAATGAACACTTGCCGAATATTTCAGTTTCGGTTTAGCTCCTGCATAACCAAAGTGTATGTGTGCGTGTGTGCACGCACGTGTTATGTTTTGTTTGTTTTTGGCTATGTGGAGTCCATTGTATCTTAAGAGGGGAAATACGACAAGACAGAAGAAATGATGCAGCAAGGAGCAGACAAGCATGACAGTAGTTTTATATTTGTTTTATGCACGAGCAGTAGACAGAGTCCGGCATATTTGGTTGATGGGGAGAACAAATGTGGCAGAGGGGGATACAATGCAATTGATGCTTTCAGACTTTGGCACCATCTCCCACCTCGTGACAGCCATTTGGGGTTGGGTAAAAATTCTAGAAAATAAGGGTAGATGGTCACTAAAAGCCATCTAGAACCTCAAACGTTCCAAATAGGTGAGGTAAGCATTAGGTGGGGACATTTTCACTTAAGCTATAAAATCACCAAGTTACCAAACAAGTGCATTAGGTGGGAATATAAAAATACTAGTTAACATTTCATCACCTATTTTAATAAATATATATCTGACTTTGTTATTGTTGTCTTCATTCTCCAGGCTCAGAGGTTTTGGGTAGCTTGCCCAAAGTCATCATTTTGTCCGTGACCAAGCTTTGATGAAAAGTGGGTCTGACCGATACTAGAGGAGAAACTCAACCACTCAGCCATGCTGCCTTAAGAAATGAATCAACATAGTAGTTGTTACACACACACACACACACACCGAAGTAGGAGATGATAGCTGAAATAATATCAAAACATATCTTTTAAGATCGTATCTGTTGTGTAGAGCAAATGCCACACTTTCTAAAGTGTATTGTTTCATTAGAACACATGGATAAAGGGCTAGCTTGAATTAGTTGTTCTTATCATCTTGTTGGTAGAAAAACAGTTGAGTTTCTCTGTTGCTAAAATTCATTTGTGCTGCTTAGGTCATAGTGATTGTATGTGGCAGGGGATACACTAAAACTCTTTCTTCTGGATGACGTCATTGATGGGAATGCCATTCTCAGACAAACTCACCAGGTGTAAGTTTTGATGTTCTCGGAACAGATAGCTTGCAAAACGTGAAGAGTAGTTTGCTTGTGAGAGGGGTGGTTATGGTAACCCTCAGACTGTATGTCACTTGTACAAAGTGTTAGAGGCAACCATGCATCTTAGGGGAGCTGGAAGAGTTTTTTAAAAGGGTATCTGTACCCTCTATTAATAATCTCTTTAAAAATCCTGTCTTAGTAAAGCAAAGTGTTTTCTCTAAAAAAATCAAAAAAATGAGGATAGGAGCACATGTGTGTCCTAGATCCTTCTTAAATGAACTCAGTTTGCAGAATGTCTGTCTCTTCAGCAAGTATAGGTAGCATTAGTTAGGATAGTCTGTCATGAGGCATGGTGGGCAGGTGACAACATGTAACACTTCTGGGTTCTGACAGTCATGGAAGACACAGGATCCAGACAGGAGTCAGGACTTGCAGCAAGCAGGTGTGAGGCTTCTCTAAACCTCGGGATGCAGCCCGACTTTGGTGACAGAGTGGGCCAGAACCACGGACAATGGCAGCAAGGAGATTTGAGCCCAGGTCTGAAGAGGTGAAATACCCTACATGAAGGACCACCTTGTGTCTTCAGAGAATTCTGGCTGACAGCTGGGGTCTGTGGGCGGTACTCTGGAGCAGTGATTGCATGTGCTGTCTTACAGAAGCCACTTCCTGCCACGTCTTCTCCCCAAACGATACCCCCCAAGTGAGAGGCAAGCCACTAACATTACGGATTCCTTAAGAACCATAACATTTGCCCCTCCTCTATGGTAATTCACAGAATATGTCATCAGTTTAATTTAGATGGAAAAAACCTTAAAGCAACCCTTTTCATTGTTTGCTCTGGTTATGTATTAATATGTACTGCACAGTCAGCTAGTGTGTGTGTGTGTGTGTGTATGTGTGTGTGTGTGTGTGTGTGTATAAACACATGTGAATACAAATATATGATCTCATTTAATCTGGGTAACTTTATAAAATGATATACATATATAGTATATATGTATATATCTCCATATATCTATTTCTTTACATATATAATACCTTTATAAAATAGCATGTCTATTTTATTAAAGAGAAAACTGGGACACAGAGAAATTGACTGATGAGTGTAAAATGTTGTAGCTAATGAGACACACAGTCTGGATAAGAACACAGCCTTCTGACTGTGAGTCCAGGATCCTTTGGATTCTCCCACCACCCCTGCCCCCCAGTTTTGACTCCATGTGAAGCCCACTGACTGCCCTAGGCATGCTTGAGTCAGGACTTTCCTGGGATATTTAGCCACCTGGCACAAGTTCTCAAAATAAGAGAGTGACAGTGCCACATCAATGCATGCAAAAAGAATACCCACACCCATCGTGTCTGATGGCACTGTGCTTGACTTCATTTTTACAGGACTTGGGTTAGGCTTTCATTAGCACACCTTTCACAGTGGGGGAGTTTAGTCAACTGCTCAACAACATATGAGGCTGTCTGGTGTGGTGGAGAGAATGGGGAGCTAAGCTGGTTTGAATCCTGGCTTGAATGAGTGCTTATGTGACACTTAAGTGTCCTTTGCAAATTACTTTGTGAACTTGATTTCCTAATCTGTGAAATGAGGATGGCAGTACTTTTCAGAGTTGTCCTAAGGTGCTTGGCATGGTGGCTGGTAATTAGTTGGTACTATTATTACTGTTATCAGAGGCACAAGTGGCCCAAGAAGTAGAAGGAAAGACCCACTCTCAGGGTCTCAAGGACCAATATTTAGGGACCAGAATGTCAAGGATCTGAGTGTTTCTCTGTCTCTCCTTCCCTGTAAAGCCTCTAGTTCTCTCTGCCTACCTTTCCATTTTGCTGATTGGATTGTTGGGGAGGGGAAATGGCTGTGAGGCTCTAAAGAGGTTGTGTGAGTTCCCCTGCTGTTCCAGGCCTCCCAGTGATTGCCTGAAACGTCCACATCAGCTGTGTGGGCACTTGAGGAGCCCGTGGCTATCCTGGGAAGATTTGGGCAGTGGCTTATGGGTTACCCCCCACCTCTTGGGACTCAGGGTAGGGGACCAGCTTTGACGTTTCCTGGTGTACTGTGGCTGGGAGACAGCAGAGGGCACCTCTCGCTCACGCTGGGAATGCAAACAGACACCCCCCTCCCCCTCCCTCCCCAGTCCCAGAAAGCATGGAGATAGATATTATGAAGTAACTCATCCCCTGTGGAGGCCACAGGGACTGCTGCTCCCTCCACAACCCTTGCCTTGCCTTAAAACGCGACATTTGTTTCATCCCCATGTGTTCTTGACTCCACCACCTCCCATGTCTGCTGGGGACAGCCCGTTGGTCTTTCCCTACTTCTGAGTGAAGAGGGAGCTTTGGACTCGGAGGGGGTTGTTTCCCCAGGAAGCCTGGGGACTGCCTACAGTAACTCCTCCAGGCCTTTGTTGAGAGAGGCCTCCAGTCGTGTGTGGAACTTTGGTTTATTAAATCTGATGAGTTCTATATTTCTGCCACATGTCACGGATCACCCACGTTGACTGAGCCCTGCCAGAGCTGGGCTGCTGTTACCCTGAAATGAAGCCAGATTTTTTAAGTGGGTGGGGGTAATTCCAGTTTGGTGCAGTAAATTATATGGTTCTGCTTGATTTGCTTTGCTCTGGGCTGGGAGAACTCATGATGGAACATATCTTGCAATTTGTGTGTGTGTGGGGGGGGGTGTGGAGCAGAGGGGAGGGGGAGGAGAGCTGGGGCAGGGGAGGGGAGAAGGCTGAAGGGGTGAAGGAGAGGGGAGCAGGGGAAGGGGGAGGGGAAAAGGGGGAAGGGGTGGGGGAGAGGGGTGGGGGGGGAAGCGGGGAAGGAAGAGAGAGAATTGTAATTTCTATAGTGAGTGGGTTGAACAGCAGATACATGCATAGCCCCCGGCTTTTCTTTTCCATCTTCCCCAACTCAGGCACTCCTTTCTATTTTAGGCTTTCAAAATTCACTGGCTTTCTAAAATTCCAGGAAGAAACTTGGAGACTCAAGTTACCCATGAAAGGTAACAATTCCTTGTACTCCCATATACTTCTGTGTCACGGAAGGAAGCTCTGGGGACTTAGAATACCAAGGAATATGCTCTTTAGAAGTTGATTTTTCTGTCAGGAGGTTTTGAAGGAGGAGGCTGGAGGTCTGAGATTACCACTGGTTCAGCCCACAATTAAGTATGGTTAGTGTCTGGGAAGAGGAGTATAGAATGACATAGATAAGGGGAAAAAAAGGTTTAAACTTCATCTTTTGCTTAATTAAATGGGAGATTAGAATAATCTGAACTTTAGGGGCAGGGGATGAGTATAGAAAACATATTATGGGGGAGTCCAGAGAAGACTAAAGTTGAGAATCTGCTTTCAAATTCTGACTCTATGCTATTCCTAGTCTTACTTTGTTAATCTGTAAAAGTGGGGATAAAATCCACCTGTCAGGATTACCATGAGGTTAGGTGAGAAAATGTGGGTGAATTCTATTGTAACACCAAGACAGCTCAGTAAACATTATTTATTTATATATTTTTTACTATCAACACAGCCCTGAGGGTGGATGCAGGCTGTTGTCAGGGAACAAGATCCATTTGTCTTCTGTGACTTGGAAGGGGGCAGGGCTGAGCAGTCAGACCCAACAGTGTGACTTTCCTGGACTTGCAGTTCAATAGAAAGGCCTGTGGTTCTAAGAAGAATTTTTGTAGAGAACTAAGAATCACATTTTGAAGACACTCTGTATTTATAAATGTGCCCTTCATTTATTTCCAAAACAAATAGGTTTACGTAAGCCCATGACTGTCTTCTTTATTCAGGATCACTCTGCATACAGTGCCAGGTTTGGAAACTTACAAATAGTTTTAAAAAATTTTGCAGTGAGATCCAGAAAGCATCAGAAAAATTCCTAAGCAAATAAAACACTTTTTTCCGAATTCAGAGAATTCTAAGATATATATATATATAAAATATTTATTTTTTATTTATATAATAATTTTTTATTTATTAAAAATAAATTATTTATAAAATATATTTACATATTTTATTAAAATTTGCTTCAAAAATCATACTAATGGAAAATCTTAGCTGACCAAATTGGTGAAAAGTTCTTTCTCATTGAACATTTATTTGCACTCGTACCCATGAGGGACTGGGTTGAGTTGAAGGTGGCTGCATCAGAATGACAGAAGGAAATCTTGGGCTTTCTTCTCCACTATTACATGTTTGTTGAAAGCTTGGACTCTGGTGAAAATCAGTGCTATCCAAATAGAAATGAACTGACTTTCTTCATTGATCTCTTTGTTTGTTCTGAGGTTAAGCTCTTTGCTCTCTGGCTGGCACCTAAACACCTATCTTAGGTTAAAAAAAATTTTTTTTTAACATTTCTGCCTTTTACAACCTTGTGAATAAAAAGTTTAAGCAAATTATTTAAAAGCCACTAGTTTCCAAAGAAAAATTATAATCCGTTGACAATCAAAGGATTGTTTTCAGAAATCAGAGTGTTGAGCTAGGGCACCTGGGTGGCTCAGTCGTTTTGAGTATCCAACTCTTGACATGGGTTCAGGTTGTGATCTGGGGGTCCTGGGATGGAACCCCATGTTGCTGGGCTCTGTGCTGAGAGGGTGCGGAGACTGCTTGGGATTTTCTCTCTCTCTCTGTTCCCCTCCCCCCCCCCCACTTTCTTTCTCTCTCTCTCTCTCTCTCTCTCTCTCAAAATAAATAAATAAACTTAAAAAAAAAGTGTTAAGCTGGGAGGACTTGTTCAAGATGCCATGTGGGGCTCCTGGGTAGCTCAGTAGGTTGAGCCTCTGACTCATGGTTTCAGTTCAGGTCATGATCTCAGCGGCGTGGGATTGAGTCCATGTTGTTGAAGCTCCATGTTGACAGTTGTGGAGCCTGCTTGGGGTTCTCTCCCTCCCTTTCTCTTTGCCACTTCCTCCCCATCCCCCCACCTCATGCATGCACACACACTTTCTCTTTCAAAATAAATAAATAAACCTGAAAAAAAAACCCATGAGGTTGCCCGGTTGGAGAATCCTCCCTTTTGCTCTCACCCCTGTCCCTTCTCACTCTCAGCTTCTCAGCTGTTTCCCCCACCTCCAGTCCTTTACTCTGCCTAACCCAGGTGTCAGTGAGCACTCCATTTCTTCATGTTCTCTTTCTGGGTATGGCCTTTTTCCATCAAACACTCAGTCGCCCAAGATATATTATTACAGGAAATTAGCTAACAATAGTGTTGATAATCTGTTTCTCTCAGCTCTGTTTTCTGATTCCCTGACTATGCAAATACTTTCCCATTGAAAGTTTTCAGTGATATTTTCTCCACTATTCACCCAGCCAAAATGCAAACCTTATTAAGGAACTTACTTATTTAAAATCTATTGAGTAATAGACTTTGTTCTATGCTATTACATGGAATCTGCTAAATCTTTCCTGAAAAGCACTTTACTATAGAATGCCACATGTATTTCTACTCAAATTTCTTCAAACTGCACTGTTAATAAAACAAAAATTTCTGATTTTCTGAGTATTGCAGAGAGTCAACTGGTATCAAAATAAAGAATCCTTTTCAAAATAAAGAAAATTAGGCAGGCTTTGAAGACAATTGGAAGACCCTACAGCTATCAAAAGAAATTGGACTCTTTTAATAGCTTACTGCTTATTTTCATAGCCACATGATTTTTATTATTTAATTCCTTGGACTTTAAATGTACCTCTTTTACACTTGTTTTTTTACTTTCTGCATCATTATAACTCAAACCTCAGTGATTTCCTTGTGCTAGAAGACATTGTATTTTCCATTGGGCAGGAGTTGAAATGGGCAAGAAGAGGCACAGGACTTCATTAGCTCTGACCACATCCCTGCTTTATTTTTGAGAATTGTTAGCTTTATTTTTGAAGTGAATTAGCTTTGAAGGCAAAAGGGAAATGGGGGAGGTATGCCTCAGAGAGGTTGGCACCTTCTCTGACAGAATATAGAACTTTATTTTGTCTTCCATATATAATTTTGGACAATGAGTAATTATTTTCCAGCATCCACTAAAGAACTTCCCTCCTAACTCTTACTTATCCCCCCTACTCATTCAATGCATAATTGTTGAGCATCTCAGTGTTCACAGCACTGGTTTAGCCATAGGGGGAAGCAAAGCCATAGAAAGTAGTCTTTTCCCTCTCTATTTGTGCCCAGTTGCAACCAGGGACAAAAGATGTAGAACAGAATATATTGAGTAACAATGAAGCAGTAATAGAACAAATTGTGATATTAAATGAGGGCCACATCAGTGCCTTTTAAAGGAGCTCAGAGGGAGAAGAGAGCTAAAATGTGAAGGTGGCAATTTGGTTAATAGAAGAAAGTTTTATGTGTTTGTTCTGCACACGCGCGCGCACACACACACACACACACACACACACACACACACACACTTATTTTTCTGCCCTGCTCTGAGTCTTGGAAGGCTTTCTTCCATGGACTGTATTATAGGCTCCCTGCTCTCTAACTTCCTGTTGGTTCGACCATTGGTAGGCAACAGCAGGTGAGTGGAGAGGCTGGAACAGTCCTTTCTCTGGTTTCTCCCTGCTTGGTTGTGATTTTGGCAGCAGCTGCAAGGTCCACAGCTCTTGTCTAGGCAGCCCCTATTCCAGGTCCCACTATTCTCTCCTCTTGTTGTACAAGTAGAGGGGGTCTACAGATCTTCCTTGCTGTGATCCCCTAAACACTACCACACCTCTGTAAAGAGTGCTTTCATTTGCCAAGGCTTTTGAGTGCCATCATCCTGCCACCTGCTGGGACTCTGATTGACACCAGAGGCTTTCTAGGTATGGAAAACAGTATGCATGGAGGCCAAGATCCAAAATAAGCTTGGGCAGACCTAGTCAGACCGGAAGGAAAGTTAAGTGAGAGGGTGTACCACACAAGGTGAGTTTGGAGATGATGGTAGAGTCCAGGTAGGGAAAAACATCAAATACTAAGATGTTTGGAGCCCTCCTGTGAAAAGAAGAAAGTCATAGCAAGTTTTCATTAAAGAATTCACATGTTAAAATAGTGTAGAGGAATCAATCTGGTGGTTGGATATGAATTAGAATAGAGAGACTGGCAGTAAGAAAATTGTTTGGTAAGCTATGACAGGAATTCTGGAATTCTTGTTGAGGAAGTGTCTTGGTCTGTCATGTAGAAAGCACCATTGAGAACTTGATGTTCCAGCCCTACACACACCCCTGAGTCTGAAGAGATCACAGTTTGGGTGCTAGCTGAGACACCCAGTGTACAAATACATTATTGGTTTCTTTGGGTGACCGAAGGGTTAGAGGACACCTAAGCAGCTGGCAACACCTTTACATAGTGAAAATGAAAAATTACACAAGGGCTTTGCAGCAAGGAACACTTTAAAGGGGGTATGTTTTTGGCATCGTGATATGTTTTGAATTAGAGATCCAAATATTACATTTCTTACAGATGTTGGAAGAGCATCTGCGCTTCCCTGATTAGTTTCTGGTGGCTGCAGCCATGCCCCACTGTTAAGTTGACATCTGGGAGTCCTGAAATTTGGATGATGCCAGTTGTGAAGCTGTGAGTTTGTTTGCCCTCTGTAAGTACGGTTGATTGGAGATTATGGGGACCTTTCAGAGGGAGTTCTCAGTTTTCCTGATAGAGTCTAATTTGAAATTCCACAGGCAGAGATGATGTGGAGCAAGATCTCTGCATAGTAGTTGTGGCTTTCCTCCATTTTTTGTGCGCAGAGTTGGACTTTAATATTGTATAGACTTAATTAATAAAGAAACAAGATGTGTAAAGATGTTAAGAGCAGGGCTTCTCAACAATGGCACTATTGATATTTGGGCTAGATTATTCCTTTTTTTTTTTTAAGTTTTTGAGTGGGGAAGGGCAGAGTGAGAGTGAGAGAGAGAATCCCAAGCAGTCTCTACACCCAGCACAGAGCCTGGCATGGGGCTTGATCTCAGGACTGTGAGATCATGACCTCAAGAGGTGGACGCTTAACCACCTGAGCCACCCTGGCACCCCTGTATGATTCTTTGTGGCATGTGTGTATTGGTGGGGGTGGGGAAGCTGTCTTGTACAGCGAAGGATGTTTACCAGCATCCTTGGCCTCTACCCACTAGACTCCAGTAGCATTCTATCCTTCTGTTCCAGTTGTGACAACTAAAATATGTCTCCACACATTGCCAAATGTTCTCTGGGGCAAAATCATACCTGACTAGAACCACTGCTAAGAGAAAGCAACAAGAGAAGTACTGTCTTTGGTAAGTTGAAAACAATTCTTTGCAAGTGACCAGTGATGCAGATTTGCAAGAAATAGAGAGGCAAGAGATTTGGTGTGATATAAAATAGAAGAAAAATGATTGCCCCTAGACCTCAGTCACACCAGCATTATGCTTTCACTGCCTAAGCAATGAGTTAAAGACAATGGGAAGCAATAAATTTTCTAGATGTGTGGCAAAGCTTTGGATTCAATGATCAATTAGACCACCTATGGCCATTTCACTTCACCTTGGGACTTCCTTTTTCACATCACCGTGGAGGCCACTGAATTGCCTTGCTGTTGTTTTATCATGTAGTCATGGACTTTGAGTATTCATTTAGGACAGGAAAAAGAATCTAGACTTCTCTATCCTTGTAAGATCTTAGGGACATACAATAGCTAGAAATGTTTAGGAACCTGTATATTAATGTTTTTCAACACTGGCTCATTAGTTGGTTTTGTCCCATTTGTCGGTCACAAAATCATTAGTGAGCCATGATCAGTACTTTTTAAAAAATTAAATGAAATAAAAAGAAATATTAGATTGTATCATGCAAAGGATAGGTAAATATTGAATTGAGAGGTTGTGATTTCTTACAATGAGTCATGGTTAAATTTCGAAAACCACTCTTCTATGTAGATCAGAAAAGAGAAGTACTGATTATTCATTACTGGGAAATCATTTGATTTGGAATGATCTTTGACTTGATTTAATGTACCATTCAACCACTTTGCTTTAGTGTATTTCAAAGTAAAGTGATAAAATATTCGATTATGAACAAGGCATGATATGATGCTGCGGGCTGTGGTGAGATTAAAGATGAAGAGAATATAATTCATAGTGGAAAAATTTAAGAAATGAAAATTTCCAGTACTGGCTGATGATGGCAGTGAAGCTTTTCAAGGACTAGTTAACTAATGTGTGAGACAGATAAGAGCTGTTGTATGACTTCAGAGATCTCTGAAGGTCAGGGGTGCTGGTGAAAGCTGCATGGAGAAGAAAGGGGTTGGCTGTGCCTGAATCCTTAACCAAAAGGAGATGTGTGGGAAGGGGAGTGGGGAGGACAGTCCAGGCTGCTGGTAGAATGTGGCGGGAGGCAGTAAGTGGACTGGTTTGCCCACCAGTCTGGGCAGTTTAGGATAAATTCTGAATATGTGTAGGGGCCAAATCTGGAGGGAATTCCAAGGGGTTTGAATTTTGTTCTTAGTCCACACAAAATCATGAAAGGCTCTGAGACAGGGGATTCCTAAATGAGCAGGATATTTCATTCATTCATTCACTGAACAGTAGTTATCAATCACTTGTTAAATAAAGAGAAGGGGCGAGTAAGGCAAAAAGATGCATAATATTTGGTTGCTTACTTAAATTTCTTTACTTAAAGCCCAGAGAGAGAATCATATAAACGTTAGCCTCTCAGGAAATACAGATAGAAGGCTAGAAGTAATCAGAGGAAGGAGAGATTGATTTTGCCTGATATTTCGAGAATTTTTATTTGTTGAGATGGGCAAGGACTTCATGAGCAAAGTCAGAGGTCCAAAAGAAGAATGAGTAGTTAATCTGGTTGGGTTGGGGCACTGGTAAGGCTGGTTGGGAGCGCCCAAAAAGTACCTTGAATGCCAGTTGGCATGTGTCCTCCCTTTTGCAGGCAGAGCCACCTGCCAAGAATCTGTCAACCTAGAGACATGCAGTTAGAGGTCTGCTGCTTTAGGGTGAGCAGTCTGGAGGTCATGTGCCCAATGGATTAGAGGAGAAAGGCTGAGTGATGTAGCATTTCACTATGAACTTTAGTGTACCCCATCCTTCATCATCCTGTGAAGTCTGTGGTGAGCCAGGCTTTTGAGTACATGGGATTGAGGGCACCAGGTGAGCATCACCAACTTAATAAAGAATAATAAACAATGTTGGTCATTGCTAAGTATATTGTTCATTGAATAAAAGACAAAAACAATAAAAGGGTAGTTGTGGGCTTTTATTTTTGCCCAACTCCTTTGTCTTTGACCTATTTTTTTTTGTTTGTTTAAACATTGGGGAAAAAAAAAACAATAAAAGGGCAATATTCAAACAGCTCCTAAAACATGACATCAAGTCTCCACTTTATTTCTAGAGCTCACAGCCTTGGAAGGCAGCTTGCACAATCCCAGATTCCTAGAGTCTTTGTGTTTCCTTCCCCCTGTGGATCAATAAGTTAAGTAACACGTCAATACCAAGATAGCAGATGAACATCTGTCAGGGAAAACTGGTCCTGGGGGCTTTGTGCTCTGGTATGGAAAGTGTTTGATCTTGGTGTGCCGTCATCAAAGATGGGAGAGAGTTTATTATCTTTTATGATCCCGACTTACTAACAACACCTGACAGGGTGATTGTGTCTTGGCCTCTAGTTGGAACTTGGGATGTTCTCATTGGCTTGTGCTTGTATGAGGCCCAGAACTTGCTGGTGAAATATCAAAACAAGCTATAATGTGCTTCTGGCAATGGGATTCGGAACAGCTGCAGGGCTTTCTCCTATAGCCGGCCCGCAGGAAGATGAAAAATGAAAGTGGAGCAATCAATCTCTAGAGCATTCTATATATTAATAATGTTTGCCAACTCCAGACATTGTCTAATCAATACCGGGTGTAGGAGTTTGCAATGGTTTGTAATACTGGGTATACCTACTCCAAACAGCCTGAACCTGTGGCTTGGGAAAAAGGGGGCATCTGTACCATGTGTGCTCTGGTGTCTGGGCAGGAAAGCGTGCTAAGACCCGGAACTTGACTCACAAAAGATGGAATCGGGGCGCCTGGGTGGCTCAGTCAGTTGAGTATCTGACTTCGGCTCAGGTCATGATCTCACGGTCCGTGAGTTCGAGCCCCGTGTCGGTCTCTGTGCTGACAGCCCAGAGCCTGGAGCCTGCTTCAGATTCTGTGTGTGTGTGTCTCTCTCTGACCCTCCCCCGTTCTTGCTCTGTCTCTGTCTGTCTCAAAAATAAATAAACATTAAAAAAAATTAAAAAAAAAAGATGGGATCTCTCATATTGAGGAAGCTAATTCTTGACATTTTATAACAAGGACTGACTCCCGAAGAGGCTGGACAGCCCAATGGTTTTCCTCCTCTTGTCTGCCTCACACTCCTTGTTTGTGATGTGTTCAGTGAATCCAAAGAGGGATCCTCCCATGAGATGGGCAGAGGAGAGGTGTGGTGCAGCCGCCAGGGGGAGCCCATCGGGCAGAGTCCTCAGGATACTCTGGGCCTCCAAAGCCCGGAAGAAAAACATTTATTTCATGGAGTTTGGGGATTAGAGATGATTGTAAACACTTGGGAGACTCACTGAGTGCAGACATTTGTAAAACAATAAAAATATGAACAAAAGTCATCTACTGCCATTGAAGAATGTTATTTAGCTCAAGTTTGAATGGTGTGGGCATAGAGAAGAATTTCCCTTTTAGGAAGGTCTAATCTCTAGAAAGCAATGATGATCCAGCAGGAGTAAAATGGAGCACAGAAGGGGTGCTGTGAGAGAGGCATTTCAAAAACTTTAACAAAAACCATTAGTATAATAAATACATTTATTTTGATGCAGTCGGCTCTCATCAGTAACTTTTTCCAGGCCCATGGGCTATGAGTGTGCCCTAATTTTTTTTTTTAATCATCAAATTAAGTCTTCACTGTAAACAAAAACAAAAGAGCAAAACTCCAGCTCAAAAGTTGAGCCCTTTGACTTACGACAACGCCTCCTTCCCCCTCCCCCCATGCAACACATTCTGGCAACATCATTTACAGGCTGAATCCCCTGAGAGGCTGCCAGGTAAGAAGCGTATGCACACACATACATCTAACAAGCTGAAAACCAAAGCAGCGCTGGCAATTTGCTCATAAACCAGATAATTAAGGATGTGCCAAACTACCTGTGGGGGACCCAGGATTTATCAGTGGTTTTTATTTACTGTTTAATAGTATAGCATGTTACATAAACCTTTAAGTAAAACTATTTGATTATTAAAGAAAAAAACAACAGCCTTTTCAAAGTCACAACACCTCCCCTGCAGAGTTCTAAAATCAGTGGAAAATGAGCAGCATCAATAAACACGGTGACTTATGTCAATAAATGTTCTGCCCACCCGGGTACCTTGTTACCCAGGAGGTGTAAAAGGGCCAAAGTTGAACTATGAAGATGTTTGCCAGTTCTTCTTTTATGACTAGGATTTTAGAAGTGTAGATGTCTTTAAGCGTAGATTTGAAAACTTCTTTTTTCAGTGGGTCTATTTCAAGGGTTGTCCTGTCTACCCTATATTTCTTGTTTAAATATTTTCCTCTTTTTTAAGGTTTATTTTTGCTAATGGGACTTGAGCAGTGGCTCTGAAACTTGGCTGCACATTAGAATCATCTGGAGAAGCTTAAAAAGTCTCGAGGCCTGGCTTTCAACTCCAGAGATTGTGACATAATTGGCCTAGGATTTGGTTCCAGTATTAGTATTAAAAAAAAATCCCCCAACACTAATGTGCATAGTGATGACCCCAGAACCCTTGCAGAATCTGACTCACCAGCTGGGTAAAGAGGGGTGGGTGTCTGCATTTGTAAGGAGCTCCTGAGTGATATTGCTGCTATCTGAGAACACACAGTAGTGAGGAGTATCTAGGGGAAGTGTTTTGGGTATGAATATGTTTTGCTAAAACAAGTAATCTATCAACCAAGAACGTTGATTTGGAAGGAAGATAGAAGGTAAGGTGGAAGGTTCTTTCCGTTTTTCTCTAAAGTCTGATATATGTGGAATTTCTGGGCCCATTGGCTTAGATTCTTTCACTCTTTGTAGTATAGGTAAATCCTATTAATAGGTAAGATTTTCCTAATATAACAGTAATTTGATTTAAAATGCACCCTGCTGAGTGATGGTTTACTTAGGCCAAGGTGTTTCTAGGGATGGCTGGAGTCAGGAAAGGGAAGAGTAAGGTCACATTCTAACCTTGGTTGACTTACTATTTGCCCAGGCACTAGGTCAAGTTCTTTGAACACATTGTGTTATTGAATCTGGGCTTGTTCTCTTTTCACATTTGCAGAAGGGGACCAAAAATAGAATTAATGACTGGGGTGGGGAATAATTCCCTTTTTTGCCCATCTATGTGTTCAGGGTCCCAACTGCTCCCCTGCCCCTACCGTAGTATCTGTCCCTTTTGGGGAGTCTGGCTTGTCCTGTTGGGATGACCTAGTTTTCTCATTCTTTGTCAAGACTATAAAGTCTTCTCTTTTACTGGGTCGCAGCTACTCTGATAACTTATTTATGTTCACATATTAATGCGTTTTGTTGGCTAATATCTTTTTCCTGTGACATAATTATTAAGTGTTTTCTCTTTTATCTTCATTTCAAAATGATAAAGTTCTTACGATTGCGTTTCACTGTTTTCCTCATGGCTCTTAAGTGATGCCAAAGTAACCAGTCAATTCATTAAGAAAACAAATCTGTCAAGTGTTGTGTTTGAGGTCTTGGGGAACAAGCAACTGCTTGACTGACAATGTTGTTTTCTTTCCTCCGGCTTGGTTGGCATTGGATGGATCTGACCACAGAATCTTAAGTACTTATTTTTTGAAAACCTACTGCTGACTTGCATCCGAGCCGGGTGGCTTTCGTGGTGCACACAGTGACCCTGCTCACCACTGCTGGCTCTAAGGGGGAACACAGAACCGTGGGGGTTTTATCACACGCAGGCTCCCCACCCTTGGCCTGACCCCATGCCTCCCACCCCTTCATCCCTTCACTCCTCAGAACTCCCTTCAGAAGCAAAATGGGGATTTTTCTCTTCTTTGATCCTGTTGGACTTTCCCAAACTCAGGGCATGTATGGTGCAGAGTATCTGGGTTAGGAGAGAACAGAGATTCTGATGGACACATGAAACAGGTAGCAAGGACTTCGGCTGCCACTCCCCAACCGAAGCTGCCTCTCCCGACAGCTGCAACTGCTAAAACAATCTTGTTCTTTTGTTTTCCACACTTAAAAAAGGCCTTCAGCCAAACTGTCGCCCCTGACCTTGTTTTATATTTCCAACGTGCATTTTATTAACTCCTTTTTCATATGGTACATATGGAGCCTGCCACCAGATGAGAAGGAGGCATATTTTGCAACTCTGATGGAAAGAGCAGTGGTGAGCAATGAGACACCCTATGCACAATTTTTGTGGCAAATACGTCTCTTGTGTTGAGCTGAGTTCCATTTGGGTAAGTGAGCTTCGTGCATAGGTGATAAAAAATGCATTTACGTTGCATGGATCACTTGATCAAGAAACACATACAAATAAACCTACCATTAGCCATGCACTCAAAGCCTTCTGAGAAGGGGAAGTCCTTTTGACCAAAAGATAATTGAGAAGTAAAGGAATGTGCTCTGTTGTGATGGTGGAAGTTTCATTCTTCAGTTTGGCAGTTCATTAGGGCTGAATAAGGAAGACGTTGGAGTATTGTACAGCTTTAAAAAACTAATCCAAATAAAAATCCATCTTGCCTACACTTTCATTGATTTCTAACAGTCCTGTTCCTTACAGAACAACAGCCGGGAAAATAATTTCTGTCTATGTAGGAATGATATACTGCCTTTTTTTTCTTTTCTTTTTTTTTTTTTTTTTCAAAACCAAAGTTAAACTTTTTCCCCCCATGTTCCCTCCCGGAGTGTGTGTGTGCCTGTGTGCAGGGGTGTCTATCTAATTGGCCACAAGAGAGAATTAAACTAAATAAAATCACTATCCACGGGGGCCTCTAAATATGCCTTTTTAATTTGAAAATTTTTGTGGGTTATAGTGTAATTCAAGCTTTTCAAGGTTTATTAGTGCATAGCTGTTCGCGGGGCTCACAGAGCTCAGGACTCCACGTCCGATGCTAACAGAGAAAGCAAAAGTGCCTTTCATCCGCCGACCACATAAAGTGACCCGACCTTCAAAAAAGGCCTCCCTCAAATAAAACACATATTAATAAAAGTGACTGAAGGGAGTTGAAGTTGGTAATTTGTGCTGCTGACTCGACACTGTGTTCGTCATCCCCTGTCGGAGGAATTCTGACAATTCACTCCCCAGCCAGGGAACACTGTGCTCACGATGAAGACGTTGCTCGCAGATACGAGGGAGCGGATGCCAGTGACTTTACGCGGTCGCTGCAGTCGGAGTCAAAACACGCCGCTCTTGTGTAATTAATTGCTGCGAGAGGAAACGGACCAATGGCGCCTTCTGCTGTGAAGCTGTTAATGGAGAACTTATGGAGAGAAAGTCAAGTCCTCCCGTCCAAATTGGAATGTGAAAGAAATCTGTTGGAAGGTGATGACAGAAATGAAGTAAAACAGTTGTTTCCTGATCCGCGTGCCAGGTGTGTCTCATACTGTGATAAATAAGATCTGCGTCTTACACTCCAGAAATTGGGGGAATATTACAAGCGTTTATTATGGCGAGGCACAAAAAAAAAAAAAATGCACTTGAAATGCTTTGTTTCTCCTGGCACCAAACGGTGAGCAGTTACCGCACAATGCCTGGAGCTGCTAATTCCTTTGTTTCGGTTCAAGCCAACATGGCCTATTAAAAGCTTAAATTCAATTTTATTGTTAAGGTATTTATTAACTGATTATGAAAAGACATTAAAAGCCTCATAATTAAGCCACTAAGTTGCTCCTTACCTTGATCAATTCTCCTCTTTTCTTACACAACAAACTGTCCTTGCTCTTTGACCTGACAGTTCACTACCTGGGGGTTACTTGTTTCAGCTCTGCTGCAGCCAGAGCCTTACACTGAAGGTATCTGTGAGAACCAGTGGGTTACCGGTACAGGCGTTTCCCCACAGCTACAGTTGTGTGCAGTGCTTGTGTTCACTTTAAAATCAGGGCCATGTTGCGCCGAGGAGGGTGTGTGAATGATTCCTGATAAGTTTTTAAAGCGCTTTCCTGACGTCTTACTTGTTAGGAAGCTGTTGCTAAGACGTTCATGGGCACCCTTGTGAACACGCACTCGCAAGTGAACAGGCTGTGGGATGTCACCAGGGCACTCGTGTATCTCTTATTTGTGGTTTGATCTTGGACATCCATGTTAAAGTGATCATTATACTGAAATGATTTTCCTTTCTTGCTTTTTAAAGTTTGAAGTATTTTTGATGTATTCCATTCCAATTGTTTTCTCTGGAAACTTTTTTTTTTTTTTTAATTTTTTTTTTCCACGTTTATTTATTTTTGGGACAGAGAGAGACAGAGCATGAACGGGGGAGGGGCAGAGAGAGAGGGAGACACAGAATCGGAAACAGGCTCCAGGCTCCGAGCCATCAGCCCAGAGCCCGACGCGGGGCTCGAACTCACGGACTGTGAGATCGTGACCTGGCTGAAGTCGGACGCTTAACCGACTGCGCCACCCAGGCGCCCCTTCTCTGGAAACTTTAACAAAAGCACATATACAATGGTCTTCTTAAGCACAAAAGAAAAATTTTATTTAAAAATGATGGGAAATCCTGACTATAAATTGTAGTCTTTTTGGCCATATAAAGTATGGGTAAAAATGTGTGTCTTTTTGACAATGGAACTCACCTGTTGAAACTGTTTAAAAAGTTTTTCAATAGCAATAACTAATCCTCGGATAAAGCCCATTGATTGCAGTACTACCAGGAGTCAAAGCAGGATTTGACGCTAAAAAATAAAGAAATTGCAACAACCTTGAAAACACAAGATATCTAGTTACTGTTGAATCATATGTCTTATTAAAATCTTTGATTTCAGTACCACAATCCCTGCTACTGTTCAGTCATTTAAAATTGGTTTGCAAGATGAAGAAGCCTAATTTTTAAAGAGGCCCCTTAAGCATATTAAGGAGATTAAGCACACTTAAGTAGAATTGCCTGCATAATGAGTATGGCTTAATAAAATTATAAACTATCAACTCCAGCTATGTTTCCTTCAAGGATGAACCATAATTTTTTTTTTTAATTTTTTTTTTCAACGTTTTTATTTTATTTTTGGGACAGAGAGAGACAGAGCATGAACGGGGGAGGGGCAGAGAGAGAGGGAGACACAGAATCGGAAACAGGCTCCAGGCTCTGGGCCATCAGCTCAGAGCCTGACGCGGGGCTCGAACTCCCGGACCGCGAGATCGTGACCTGGCTGAAGTCGGACGCTTAACCGACTGCGCCACCCAGGCGCCCCTGAACCATAATTTTTGTACTCATGCACATCATCAAGAATTTATAGAATTAGTGCTGAGATTTTGAAAGAGATTTGAGTAAGGGCCAACTTGAGGAAATTGAATCTTGGCGTCATTTGACTTTTTTCTTAAATGTTGAGTTATGGCTAATTTCAAAAATTTTAAATAAATGCTCACAAAAGCTAGTGTCCTTACCTTTGCACAACAGACTCAGAGTAGTTATCATGATAAGGGTTGTTGTTTGCCATTTAAAGTTGTCTTGTTTATTTCATAAAAATGTTGAGAGAGGAATCACTATTTTTGAAGAAAAACAGCTTTTCTTATGTGTTACTCATTACTGATAATATTTTTAATGTCCTTTATGTAATACCTGTCTAGGAAAAACAAGAATTATTTTGTTTGAATTATTCTCATTGGAATTAATTTATCAATCATATTTCCTTCATTATTAAAAGCATAAAAAAGAGATTTTGTAGTTACCATGCATCTTGAAAATGCATAATTAGCCTGTTTCTCAGTCTTTCAATAGGGTATTTCATTCATTCATTCTTTCTTTCATTCTTTCACTCACAGACTCACTCACTCACTCACTAGACAAGGATTATGTACCTATAATGGGCACTTTTGGGTCCTGTAGACTAATAACAGTAAAAGCACAGTCCTTGTCCTTGAAAATCTCTGGGGACGCCTAGGTGGCTCAGTCGGTTGGGCGTCCAACTTTGGCTCAGGTCATGAACTCACGGTCCGTGGGTTCGAGCCCCATGTTGGGCTCTGTGTGGACAGCTTAGAGCCTGGAGGCTGCTTCGGATTCTGTGTCTCCCTCTCTCCCTCTGACCCTCCCCTGTTCATGGTCTGTCTCTCTCTGTCTCAAAAATAAACATTAAAAAAAAATTACAAAAAAAAAAGAAAAAGAAAAAGAAAATCTCCTCTGAACAGAGGACTGGATGAAGAAAGAAGACTTGGAAAAAATGTGACCCAACTACCTATTTTATTTCTTCATATTTTTTTTTAAGGTTTATTCATTTTTCAGAGACAGACAGAGTGTAAGGAGGGGAGGGGCAGAAAGAGAGGGAGACACAGAACCCGAAACAGGCTCCAGGCTCCAAGCTGTCAGCACAGAGCCCGACACAGGGCCCAAACTCACGGACGGCGAGATCATGACCTGAGCTGAATTTGGACGCTTAACCGACTGAGCCACCCAGGCGCCCCTATTTCTTCATATTTTGAGTAGAGAACCAGAAAAAAGTGATCTATAAATAATTCAGATTTGACTGTGGATAAAACCGTTTATACAATTGTCTTGTCTCTCGGTCTGTTGACTGCTGTCTAGGCTTCTCTTTTGTCTCTGTGTCTGCTCCTTTGTCACTCGCTCACACTACATGCATCATGTCTAATATATCACCAGCCCACAGCCCTTCTCTGATTGTTCCTGATGTCCAATCAGTGTCAAATCACAACTTCTCTGTCCCTAGATGGTCTGCTTTGAACAGAAGAAAACACAATTCCCACAGAAGGGTGTCTCTGCTTTTGTGACCTCTGGATCTGTGTTGTGTTCCATGTTTAAAGAATGCAAAGTAGGCAACTGAAGAACTTCCACATCCCTCAAGAAACCACCCCAAGTCCTGGGGGTTCCATTGAGAAGAATAATGCAGCCATGAAGGAGCTGTCTCTTTATAAGAGCATTTCCCCCCACTGACCCAAGCCAACAGTATTTGCCAGGCAAATATTATCTGGTGGCGGGCTGCAGCCAGCACACCTCCCACTGCTTGAATCAAGGCCTGTTGGCAGCTACAGAAGTGAGGTGTCGCTAACTGATGTGTAATTATGGTAGACAGAAAAATGTAGACGTGTTAGCAAAGTCAATATTATGGAGACCTCTGTCTTCCCAAATATTGTAAGTCAAAGATATTTCTAGGGTATAGCCCATTACATTCTCCATTTTTACGACCAGTCACAAATGTATTTTTTATTAGCTGGTGTGCTCAATGTTTTGAATGTGTAGCCCTTATTTTCAATCTCATTTTAGTTTGTGGTAAGTGCAAAAGGATTTTTGCTGACTTGAAATAGTGAAGCTGCTCTCTTTTCACTGAACAGCAGGGCCTGTGGCACTGAGAGTTTATTCCACAGCCTTCTGTGACTCTTGACTGTAAATTAGTCTGTGAAGTGGTGTTTATTGCTTAACCAGGAGGTTAAGACAGCCTAATTATATGTTTGTGCAGGAGAAAACACCATGCCCCACCGTGAGCAATTATCCTGTCCCCCTCTCATAGCTTAATCTACCTCCAGCTAAGAAGAATGAGGAGATGGCCTGTCTTCACCACAAACTTAGCAACCACGCGTTTTCAGTGTTAATTAGAAATTTTGTTCACTGGAAGGGTGACTTCTTAGCATAATTCAGCCTTCAGCCAAGTGGAAGGAATCTGGGAAGGCTACTTGAGGTGTCTGTCTGGATTTGATCTCTAATTCCACCCACGGGACAAACCATGGGTGGGACTCTTGCCATACTGTCAACTTCATCGCATGATGCCATTTCCCCTTTTTATACGCATGTCAGGAGAAGGACCGTGAGGATACTGTGGCTCGGTGTAGGTTTTTTTTTTTTTTTTTTTTTTTTTTTTAGAAATGAAAATCCTGCTTATCCTAAGGGACTTTTTCTTATGTTAAGAAGGATGTAGTGAATGAAAACCAGAACGAGATCAACAGGTCAATGTCTTTAAAGTTGGTCATAAAATGTATCACAACAAAGAATCCGTAGGGTAGGAATGGCATGCCAAAGTACCTCTGTCTTTGTTCTTGGACACTTCTCTGTCACAAGGGCAGCATACTTCTGTTTCTCTTCAAAAGCATTTGGCTCATATTTTTTCATACACAGGCACATGCTGAAGTCTTACAATGCATAGGCTCAATTTCCTCTTAGGAAAATAAAAGATGCCCTTCATGTCTTCTCGCACTCAACTAGAAATGCTCATTGTCACTGAAACGAGCTGAGGGAAGAACCAGTTCCCTAAGAAACAGCATCCCAAACGAGGTCCAATCTGCTCTGAGATGATGGGTTGCCTCTAGGGAAATAGACTTCTCATTATTAGCAAATTTCCAAGCTATCACTCAGTTTCCCCCCTCTTTATCCCATTTCTATGAGTTTTGTTTCTGGGATGAAATAACATCTCTCTTTCTTTCTCTCTCTCTGCACCCCTCCCCCCTTTCAGCTTTCAGCTTTCTTTCCTTCTAAAACAAGACTTAAGCAAGACTCACTTTCCTTATTGGTTAACCCTTCTGGGTTCTTCAATAGCTTAACTTAGTTCCTCTCTTTTTCGCGGTCTTTTTTCACACACTATGCTGGAGGTACAGGCAAGAAAAGAAAGCAGTATGGGAAGCAGTATGGAGAGGAGGTTGAGTGCTTTTCTATTCCATTTATTTTAAGAACCTAAAACCTTCACACCATGTTGTAGGACAGCCAAGCACTCTAGGGTGATCCTTTGATGGGTATATGCTGCCTTTCTCTCCTTCCTACCCTCTTCCTTGCCTGTCAGAGGAAGATTATTGGGGTGCACAGAAGCTGTTTCTAGTTTCTTCATTATTTTAAACTTCTTTTCAAAAACTTCCCCAAAGGCCACGTACTTCCGAGTGAAATCATATCAGGCCCCCCTAACCACTCTCCTCCTATTCCATGTGTGTGGAAAAAAAGTCTGTGACTTTTTCTAGCTGGAAACCTTTGATCTCTTGGCTGGTGGGGCCTATCATATTGTAAGCTCGTTCAGTTAACAAAAATCTGTTAAACACCTATTATATGCCAGACCTTATTCACATAAATGATATGGGCCACGCTGCTGGCTTCTAGGGCTTCTTTGTGCTCTCCTACAGCACATCTTTGTTTTTTGATATGTAAAGTTTTTTTCAATTTCGATGTAAAATTTTTGAAACAGTTTCCATCTCATGAAACAGCATTCTGTTTTAAGAATGAGAATCAGAGAGTGAGAAACGGACTTCCCTGGGGATGTGTTGCTATGATTAAGGACTCTGAAGAATGGCGATCTGGTGGGGTGGGGGTGGGGGTGGGGCAGGCACAGTGCAATGACAGCAGTCTCCAGAGAGGATTCTGTCACACTTTAAACCATGACTACTACTTTGGCATATGTTCTGCTTTAGCTGTCTCTTTATATCATGGAACCACCTGAAAATGACAGGGGAATTTTTTTTTCCTTGGGAATCAGTTTATTTTCTAATTAATAAATTTAAAAGGGGCCCCTTTGGGTTGGGAACTTACTTGGACCTGGCTACAGAAAGCACAGCTGTAACCTGGACACCATATCTCCTCTCTGAAGGCCAGAGAGTTTAAATCCCTAAGTCCAAGGTCACACAGCTGATTAGTGGCAGATTGGCCGGAGAGCATGGGGTTCCTGAGTTCCACCTCAGCAGCAATCAAGCCACACAGCCCATGGGTTGACCTGACATTCAGTCAAAGGCACCACATGTCATTTTATTCACCGCCCTCTAACCTTGACTTTGTTCGATAGTCAATAATTAGAAATTGTTCAAAAGGATTGCCAGAGTATTCTTCTCCAAGTCCATTTGAAAGCCTAGAAATAAACCTTGAGATAAAATTCCATAGCTTACTGTGTTAAATTCTTGCTCAACTTCATTCATGCCTTGAATTTCAGCTTTGCCAGTTTTAGGGGTTGTTGAGACTGAATTAAAAGCTAGTTGACTCTAACTTACATGAAAACCTGCAGGTACTATGCTTGCGTTGGAGTCAAGGATACAGAGAATTGGTGTTCAGATAGAGATGTCTGTGGAACAAGAGGGTGACAGTTTCAGACCTCTAGAATTCCAAGGAAAGGAACCCCAGCATGGAAGACCACTTTTATACCTGGTGAGCTGGTGGGTTGGAATGAAGCTTGAGGCCAGGCTTTGGGAGGTAGGGTAAGGCGCTTATGAGAGAAACTACTACAAGGTATGCTAGAAAAGACATGGGCATGGTAAGCACAGATACGCAGGTTTGAATACGGGCTCTGCCATATTCTGAGACTGTCTTCAAATCTTTAAAATGGGAACAATAGTGCCTAATTCACAGTGAGCAATGACTGGAGAAGGAAGGGATAGACTGGGTATAATATGTAATATTGGGCCTGGGATGCTCATTACATGCTCATTCCCCTTTGTTCTTGTATGCAAGTGATATTCTCACTGATCCCCTCCCATCCCAGATGCCTGATGACATACATTAGACCACTTATTTTCACACTGCAGTGTGTAACCCATCAATGAGTTGAAAAATCAATTTATTATTCATGGCTGTGTCAGGTTGAATAATGACCACCCCCTCCCAAAGATTTTCACATTCCAATCCCCAGACCCTGTGTATATGTTACCTTACACAGCAAAAGGGACTTTGTAGACATGATTCAGGATCATCAGATAGGGTGATTATTCTGGATTATCTGGGGAGTCCAGTGTAATTACAAGCATCCTTTTAAGAGGGAGGCAAGGGGACATGTGACAGCAGAACCAAGAGTTTTTTGGAATTATGTGAGGAAGGGGCCATGAGTCAAGGAATGCAGGTGACCTCTACAAGCTGGAAAAGGCAAGGAAATGGATTCTTCTTTTAGAGCCTCCAGGAAGAACCAGCCCTACTGATGCTTGACCTTAGCCCATTGAGACCTGATTTTGGAATTCAGAGCTGTATGATACTACAGTTATATGGATTTGAGGCACTAAGTTTTTGGCAATTTGTTACAGCAGCCATAATAAACTAATACAATGGCCAACATATTTTAACAGTTGAACAAAATAGCAAATACAACTGTGATTTCAGTGTGTGCATGTGTGTGTGCGTGCGCGTGTGTATGTGCGCATGCACATACCCACAGACATGTATATAGCCAAGTATGTACTGGATTGATTGCCACAGTATTGCACGGAATCTCTAACCACAGTTTATAGTCAAAAGAGACTGAAAGCCACTGACCAGGCAATTGCTGCCTCCCTGGGTGTTGCTGGACCAACATTTCTTGCTCCTCTCGGCTGTGCTAATAGCTTGGGGAGTCCTTGCTCTCAAGAGCGGCTGAGTTGGCAAGACCATCTTGCCTTTCCCAAACCTTAATTATTCTTCACAGCCAAAGCCAAGTGAAAGTCTGGCTTACAGGAGAGGTATGGGGAAAGTGCTGATTTGGGCTGGAGAGCAACAGATGAGCTCATCTGCAAATCACGAGGTTGTGTCTGACAGTGTTTCACATTAAAGTTGGGAGTGGTTTTTCTGTCAGTAACATGAGCCAAATGTGAGGTAAACTGAGGTACAGTAGGAATCAGCTGCAGCTGAAGGAGTCATGTCCATATGCATTTGGCACATGGTAGGTGTGTTGCTGATAGATTCTTTCAGGAAATAGAGTAAAAATATACCAGAACCGATAGTAACTGGAATTTGTATTTGCAGGTGTGGTCTCTGAACTCAGAATGAGTTCTCTTCAGAATGCAGACAGGATTTTCCTTGAAATAAAAATGTAACTCCTGAGTGTGGAGTAAATCTAAACCCAATGACTGCAACGGCCAGCGAGCCGAGTCCTTAATGACAGACTTTCAACATCAAACTCAATTTCAGGGCAAGTTTTGTCAATGACACCTCCTATGTCTTAGCATCAAGTAGTGGGCAAGATTTTCCAATAATAATGTCTCCTGCTGGGATGTGGAGAATGGCTCCCAGTCCCACCAGAACTTGTAAAGCCTCAAGAAAATCTCTGTCACTCTGCCTTAATGAAGTCACATAACGACTTCTCTTAGATCCCCCTCACACCTATTATCTTCCCTCTCCCTACTAACTAGATGCATTATCAAGTTCCTGGTCATGCCAGGTGATTTGATCAGGTCTTCGGGAAGCAACATAATGCAAAGGTTAAACAATTAGTCTTTGACATTAGATTGGGTGGGGTACATCACATACTAACCATGTGGCTGTGAAGAATTACTTATCCTCCCCAGGCTTAATTTTCCTCACCTATATGGCTAAGATAGTAATAATATCCACGTCATTGGGGTTTTGTGAGGGTTAAGTGAAATATCACAGAAGTGCTCATTACAAGGTAGCTGTTGTTAATATTTTCCCCTAATGCTAAATGTGGATCATGGAAGTGTAAAATTATCCATTATGTTTATAACTTATTTTTTTTACTAGTCTGAGTACAATGTGAACCTACCTGAAGAGACTGAGGATATAAATATCCTTTGCTGTTGTCTTCCTCTCCTCAAGTGTAAGAGATAGAAACAGGACAATGCAGACTGAACCCCAAAGACAATCATAATCCTGTGATTTTCTCTGAGAAATGGCAAGTAAAGATTGCTATCATATAATTGCACAATTCAATTCCTTTTTTATCTAATAAAAACAAGTTCAGAATGTTAAAACAAAACTTTCTAGAATTACAAAAATAATCCTCACCATTTGCTGCTTCATTTTGAAATCATAAGATAGCCAGGGAATTGGGATATTATAATCTCCCTTCTTTGTGCTCAGACCAAATTGCCACATGTCTGTGCCTTGAAGAGGTTGAAAATAAGCAATAAACCTACATTCAGCACCAATTCCAAGTATATACTGCAACTGCATTTTTTTTTTTTTAAATTTTTTTTTTTCCAACGTTTTTATTTTTATTTTTGGGACAGAGAGAGACAGAGCATGAACGGGGGAGGGGCAGAGAGAGAGGGAGACACAGAATCGGAAACAGGCTCCAGGCTCCGAGCCATCAGCCCAGAGCCTGACGCGGGGCTCGAACTCCCGGACTGCGAGATCGTGACCTGGCTGAAGTCGGACGCTTAACCGACTGCGCCACCCAGGCGCCCCTGCAACTGCATTTTTTTTTTCACCTATAAATCTTGCTACGAGTGTCTCAGGCCAAATAGCAACCAACTAGTGAAATCCATCCTGGAATTTCAAACTAAAAACCCGTATCTTGTAATGCCACCAAGCATTTGCTTAGGAAAAAAAAAAATTAACATTTTGGAAAAAAAAAAAAAAGCCTAGAAATTTCTATCATCATGAATGATCATTTAAAAAATTGCTTTCCAGTGCATGGTAAGTTAAGTAGTTCATCTTGTTAGGATTTTCTCAGTAATATATCAGATGTATTATCTTGTTTTGAATAGTGCTCACCTCTTAAACCATCCTTGTGTTCCACATCCAGAAATCCATGTACATAACTTTCCAGAGATATTGAATTCCTTGGTTTCTTTGCAGAATTTTGGCAAATGTAAAATGGAAAAGGTATCAGAGTACTTGAGCTAGGAAAACAAATGTCCTCATTTTCAAAATGGAGGATAGGAGGGGCACCTGGGTTGCTCAGTCGGTTAAGCGTCTGACTTTGGCTCAGGTCATGGTCCCGTGGTTCATGAGTTCAAGCCCCACGTGGGATTCTGTGCTGACATCTCAGAACCTGGAGCCTGCTTTGGATTCTCTCTCTCTCTCTCTCTCTGTCTCTCTCTCTGTCTCTCTCTCTCCCTCTCTCCTCCCTACTGGCTCTCTCTCTCAAAAATAAACATTAAAAAAATGAGGAAAAGTTTGGCCTAAGAAAAATATTGATATACTCCAGGAAAAATTCTAGTTTAGCTAATTAAGCACATCCCTAGTAAATGGCTGGCAAATGATAAATAACTCTGGGATGCAGAGTTTTGCTTTCACAAAACTAAACTTAATTTTTTTTTATAGTGGGCTTCACACATTTTTCTTAATTTTATTTGATAGAACCATTTTCCAAATAGTTAGGATCCCAAGTATTCAGCGGTTGTGTAATTCTCCCATAACAGTATTCCTACAGCTACCAAACACTGGCTTGGTCCCTAAGCTTGCAAATCCTTGGGGATTTCTTCATATACAATATGGAGAAATGTGGGTAAATGATTGCTTATCTTGGCCCAGTGATACCTACTTGAACAATTGTTCCCAAAGAGGGTTGACTAATGGATCAATGGCTGCCAAGAGAAGAATGGCTGGCTCAGTACTAGGGGTTCTGAACAGATTTGTGACAAGCACGGAGATGGAAAGTTGCACCAGTCCAAAGAGGGAATAAATATTGAAATGACAGTCTAGAAAAAGGGACCAAAACCATGTGCTAAAGTTTAATAATGAACAATTAATATATTTGTATTCAAAAACCATGATGGCACTTTGCTTGAGAGCAGTCAGTAATAAAAATAGTAATAGACCATGATAATATGTAAGATAATATAAAAATGACACCACTAACAAACTGCTTACTTGAATGCTAACTATTTTCAAGCACTCTTAAGTGCTTGTGAGCATTACTTCAGTTCCTGTGGAAAAGAACCATGTGTCATAAGAGTCAATACAATCTGAGATTCTAAAGATAGAGGTATCCAGATGAGACATGAGTCTCAGTCTATACTAACCACCCAACAGCTACATAATTGAGTCTAGTTCTAGGTGCCAGATTTTTTTAATGTTTATTTGAGAGAGAGAGAGAGAGAGAGAGAGGAAGTGGGGGAGGGGCAGAGAGAGAGGGAGACACAGAATCTAAAGCAGGCTCCAGACTCTGAGCTGTCAGCACAGAGCTGGATGCAGGGCTCGAATTCATGGACCGTGACCTGAAGTCAGATGCTTAACCGACTGAGCCACCCAGGTGCCCCTAGGTGCCAGATTTTACGAAGGGCACTGTTAAGAAGAAACTCTGACTTACTCAACACATCTCCAAAGGCAAGAGAATTAAAAGCAAAAATGAACTATTGGGACCTCATCAAGATAAAAAGCTTCTGCACTGCAAAGGAAACAATCAACGAAACTAAAAGGCAACTAACAGAATGGGAAAAGATATTTGCAAATGACATATCAGATAAAGGGCTAGTACCCAAAATCTATAAAGAACTCACCAAACTGCATGCCCAAAAACCAAATAATTCAGTGAAGAAATGGGCAGAAAACATTAATAGACACTTTTCTAAAGAAGACATCCAGATGGCCAACAGGCACATGAAAAGATGCTCAACGTCACTCCTCATCAGGGAAATACAAATCAAAACCACACTGAGATGTCACCTCATGCCAGTCAGAGTGGCTAAAATGAACAAATCAGAAGACTATAGATGCTGGTGAGGATGTGGAGAAACGGGAACCCTCTCGCACTTAGTGGGAATGCAAACAGGTGCAGCTGCTCTGGAAAACAGTGTGGAGGTTCCTCAAAAAATTAAAAATAGATCTACTCTGTGACCCAGAAATAGCATTGCTCAGAATTTACCCAAGGGATACAGGAGTGCTGATGCATAGGGGCACTTGTACCCTAATGTTTATAGCAGCACTCTCAACAATAGCCAAATTATGGAAAGAGCCTAAATGTCCATCAACTGATGAATGGATAAAGAAATTGTGGTTTATATACACAATGGAATACTACATGGCAATGAGAAAGAATGAAATCTGGCCATTTGTAGTAAAGTGGTTGGAACTGGAGAGTGTTATGCTAAGTGAAATAAGTCAGGAAGAGAAAGATATCATATGTTTTCACTCATATGTAGATCCTGAGAAACTTAACAGAAGACCATGGGGGAGGGGAAGGGGGAAAAAGTTATAGAGAGGGAAGGAGGCAAACCATAAGAGACTCTTAAAAACTGAGAACAAACTGAGGGTTGATGGGGGGTGGGGGAGAGGGGAAAGTGGGTGATGGGCATTGAGGAGGTCACCTGTTGGGATGAGCACTGGGTGTTGTATGGAAATCAATTTGACGATAAATTGTATGTGTGTGTGTATATATATATATATATATGTATACATACGTATACATATATATATATACATATAATAAAAAAGAAAGGTTGAGTCTCTGTTTGAGGAGGAAGGGCTACTTTCTCTTGGAACTGAGGCAGCATAGTAGCTCGTTTCACCTACTTCAATGAGGAAAAAAAGTAGAGGAAGGAGGGCAAGAGTAGCAGCACAAGATGGAGGAAGTGAGGAAGCTTTCTAATGATCAGAGCCATGTGGTTGCCCAAATGCCGCTGCATAAAGCACTGAGCATTCTGTAACTGCAAAGATTCAAACTGTGGTAGAATGCTCATTTTTCAGAAATGTCATATGTAAGATCACAAAATTAAATGGAAGGATAGAATATATTTATATCTGTACCTATATCTGTGTATCTATCTGTGCATCTATGTATCTGTGCATCCATGTATCTGTGCATCCAGGTATCTATGTCTCTATCTATTGGTATTATTTCTATAATGCTTAATGGATATCAAGACTTCTCAATATAATTTTACTCTATGTGTCTTTTTTAAGCTCTTCAAATCATGATGCAGAATGTTCTGCAGATGATGTTGAAATTCCTACCCCTCCTCTTGCCCCTCTTCCTTCTCCACTGAGGTAGAAAGCATGGGGATCAGGTCTTCCTTGTGTTCAGAGAGGAGCATAATCATGGAGTCAGGCTGAGGGGGAATTCTTTCCTTATGATTTCAGTATAATCAGAGCGGCTATTATGATGGCAATTATACTCCTGGGTCATTTGCTCTTTTTTGCTTTGTTCCACAATTCAATGCTGCATTTACTTAGAATGGAACTTCCTTGTGTTTTTGCACTAAAAATATTAAGAAAAGCGCATGGTTTTTTTTTTCCCTCAGGGAAACACCCACCCCTGGCATGTAATGAGCATTTTATGATGATTGTAAGTTCACTGGAGAATGTGTGGAGGCCAAAAAAGTAATTGTGTAAAGAAGTTATTGAAGTATTATTATGCACACTTATTAGCAGCAAAAGGCGGTGCTAGTCGTTAGCTGTTTGCTTTCAAATTCATGCTGTCCCCTTCCTGCTCTGCTCTGTACTGTGAGGGGCTGGCTCCTGAAAACTATCTTTCTCAGGCTCCCTGGCCAACTGACTTCAAGGTGGTTCAGCTGATGGGAGGCACTAGAAGTTTACTGAGATATAGCAGGAAGGGTAAAGTCAGGCATTTCTTCTCCCTTCCTTTCAGATGACCTCTGAGGCCCTCTCCATATTCTGTGTTCTCTCCATGGTTCCAGCTCCTTCTTGTTAGATATCCCCTTCATGGTCTCTGCTTCCCCTGGGAGCTCCCTCCACGGTGCTGCTTTCTGTTGAGCAGCCCTCACTCATCTTCCTGGGTTCCTTGTCTTCCTGGATTCCTTCAGCCCTGGGGCTGCTTGTGGCATCCTGCTTGGATACTGACCAGGTTTTCTCACCATATGCTGTTAGCTTTTCAGCAGTTCCAATGCCCTTGTCACTACATCCTGATGTTAATCCTTCCTACAAACTACCTTACATGGGTTCTGTTTTCCCAACTGGACCCTCACAGATGCAATGTCTAATCAAGACTTGTCATAGACAATATCAGTGTCTAGTACCAAGAAACAGTAAATGTTGGCCTATAAGATTGTTTTCATGGAGGATCATTCTATGGAGATGTCAGGCTGGATCCTGAGAAGAAAAGGGTGCTGGATCTTCCTGGTATCCATAGCTGATGGTAGACTTTATCTACTGTGGAACCAAAGTATGTCAGAAATGAAAACCTAAATAAAATGGCTCGCATGAAATAGGTCTTTGTTTTCCTACACAAGTGCGAAGACGGGCAATTGCTGATCCTTATTCAGCTGCTTCATGTTACCCGGGTTTTAGGCTGGCATCTCTGTTGTCCTCTCAGGGCAAGCAATTCTTATGGTTCCAAGCAGGAAGCAGGAAGGCAGGGATGATAGCTGCATCTGTTACTTTTTACTAGGAAAGTAAAAACATCATAGCACATTTTTCTTCATGTCCCTTTGGCCAAATGGATCCTAAGGTCACCATTAGCTATAAAGAAGTTGGAAGGCTGGGAATAGGAGTGTCATGATGGACGTGGGGACAGAGAACTGCTGCTGGAAGTGGTATATATGTTTCCTCTCCTGTTTTTAATCTGTTCCAGGACTCAGCTCTCTCTCATTGTAGGGTGTATGTAAATTCTCAATTTATATTTTTGAATGCGTGCAGAAGTCAAAACTTAGTCTTACCTATTTTCTTAAGCAAATGTCACCATTAAAGAATTTCTGTAGAGTTTCTAGATAGCATAGCTATTTAGCAAGTACCTATGATCATTTTGCCCTCTACAGAAAGTGGTTTGTCCCAGGGAAATCTGCTTTGCTATGTGATGGGAGCTCATGGAACCCAGGTGGAGGGGGTTGAATGTTTCCCCCCAGAATAACCAAATATCCACAGGGAAGAAAGTTCTAAGCTTAGGCAGATACCCCAAGGAAGCCAAGTTCTGTCTGGCATGGAAGCCGGTCATTTGGGTGGAAGCATAAATTAAAAAGTTGGGCCCTTTAATCAGGGAAAGATCTGATGCCTACCTAATGCAAGATGTTTATGAAAAGTAACCAAGTATTAAACCAAAGCAACCAATAATTAAAATAAGAGTTAAAAATTGATTTCCATGTCCTCCCTCATAGTCCTTTTAACTCCTCTACGAGCAGCTGCGAACCAAGTGCAATAATGGCTGCCAGATGTTGTTTCTTGGTGAATGTGGATCATCTGCTATTGGGGGAAGGGCACAGTGCATTTTATAAAATGTATGTCTTATTCAAAGTTACCATTAAGGGGAAATTTTGAAAAAACCAAATTGCTTAATAATCACAATGGAAACAAGAATCAGTATATTCTACATTTTGTGTCCAATGTAAGCCGTTAGAAATATTTGTGGTTAGGGGCACCTGGGTGGCTCGGTTGGTTAAACGGCTGACTTTGGCTCAGGTCATGATCTCGTGGTCCATGAGTTCGGGTCCCGCATCAGGCTCTCTGCTGACAGCTCAGAGGCTGGAGTCTGCTTTGGATTCTGTGTCTCCCTCTCTCTGTGTCCCTCTCCCACTCATGTTCTCTCGCTCTCAAAAATAAATAAACAAGAAATTTAAGAAAAAAGAAATATTTTTGGTTAAAACATAAAATGTAGGGGACTTTTGGGTTTAAATCATCGTAAGTGTATACTGGTACCACTGTGGGTTCCTTGTTATAGGTCTCTGACAAGATTGTAGAGTATGAGGACGGGAAACTGTAGGGTCCTTGTGGTCTTTCTGGAAAATTTATGTCTTTGGTGGAAAAAAAGGTCCTGCCAACAAATGGGCCTTATGTGGTCATGTTATACCAAGACTCTTGTTTTCTAGGCTCTATCTTGTATTTATCGCCTCTTATGATACCATCGGACCAAAGATAGAATTTTAAAGATGAAATGGATTTTAGGAGTCATTTAATCTAAAATCTTGTTCAGCAGCTTTTTAAGTGGTGTCCCAGCTTGTACTCTTATGCCTTAGGATCCACTGTCCCACACTGCAAACATTTCTCACATGGCTTCCTACCGCACCTTGAATAAAATCCAGATATCTCTCTATGGTGTACTATGACTTTTTTGAACTGGTCCCAACTTACCTCTAAACGCTATCTTGTATACTATTTCCTGTTGCTCAGCCACATTAGGTTCTTTTTCTTCCTGAAACATGCCTGCTTCATCCCACCCAGTAGCCTTTGTTCTTGCTATTATCTCTGCCTAGGATGCTCTACCCACTATGCATCTTCACATGGTGAGTTCCTTCTTGTCACTCAGAAATCAGCTCCGGTGATACCTTCTCAAGGAGGCAGTTTCTGACCATTCCATTAAAGGCTCCTCATCCCACAATATCTTAATCATAGCTAGAAAGATTTATTTCACTCATGGCCCTTCTCTTCATCTGAAGTTATATTTTTCATAATTTACTAGTTTATTGTTTGTCTTCCCTTCCTAGGATGAGAGCTTGATAAGAACATCAGTCTCATCTGTCTGGTTTACTAACATATATCCCAGAACCCAGAATGGGAGTTAATACATATTAAGGTTTTGGTCATATCTTCATGTAAAGAGGGAATTAGAGTCACCAGGAGAAACTTTGAAATCATGTGGGCTTATTCAAATGAGGATATAGAGAGTCATCTTGAATAGATGCCATTGTTGCCACCACCAATATTCTTCAACTGAAAATTTAGCTGAACTACTCATCTGACAATGGTGTTTGGGGCTAGGGTCAAATATTAACTAACCGTGAATTATCAGAATGCGTTTGCTTTGCCTCAGGGCGGAATTTTCTCATGCACAATTTGAACAGGAAAAATAATGAATCATTGGCTGTTTTTCAGCGGGGTTTCCCTTGGCATCTTGGTATGGACATTAGTCATGCCTGACTTTCCTGAGCATTATTAGAAAATTTAACATCTTTGGTTCCTGCCCACTGTCAATAGCATTTTCCCATCATTGTGACTATCAAAAAACACCCACACATTTGCAAGTGGCCCCTTAGAGGAATAGCAGTATCAAATCTGAGAACCTTAATTAGCAGGTATTGCTAGTGTGGTATTAACCAATCATCTGAATTAAGACATAGGAAAGCACTCCTCCTGTTAGTTGAATTTTAGTAAGGTGCTTCTTCATCCTCCACTCTTCCTACAGGGCCTGTGCAGTCTACCTTGAAGGCGTGGTGTTGAGGCAGGCCAGTCCAGGAAGGTGAATAGCCTCTGATGGAGCAAAGCCTGCTTCCTGCTCACACAGTTTTCTTACTTGAGTACTGGGCAGAAATACATTAAGGTCTGAGCCTGAGAGCTCCTCAAAAACAAATTATCTTCATCTCCCAAGCACCCTGAGGCCATTACTTTGCTGTTGTGCCTCATTCAGTATTGTGTGTATTCCCTTCCTCCGTATATGCTATGCATACTCATAGACTCTGATTCCTGCATTCAGATATTGTGAGGATATCAGGGTTGGGACAATGATTATTATTTACTTTTTTTTCCCCGTGTCTTCACTCCACAGTAGAATTATAATACAAATTATTGTTGTGGTTTTCTGGATAAAAATTGTTCTCAGACCATCTTTATTATAGGCTGTGCTCTTGGTGGTAACTACATTGCATTGACTTCTCCACTGGAGGAGTGAAGAAACCAGATTGGGTTATGTTCCCTAGAACAAGTGGTGATGATGCTGATGCTGATGATGACAATGACAACCAAGTGATGGCTATATTTACCGATTGCTTATGTGTCAGGCACGATTCTTAACAATATCTGTTTTAGCTCATTTAATTATCAGTAGGTGAATATTATATCCTTTGTTTGTTTGTTTACACTGAAGTATCATTGACGCACAATGTTATGTTAGTTTCAGGTGTACAACATAGTGATTCAACATCTTTATACATTATGCTATGCTCACTGCAAGTATAGCTACCATCTGTCACCCTACTTAACTACTACAATACCATTGATTGTATTCCCTAGGCTGTACCTTTTATCCCCATGACTTATTCGCTCTATAACTGGGAGCCTGCACCTCCCATTGCCCTTACCCATTTTGCCCACATAACCCCATTGTAGATTAACAAAAAGAAAACAAAACAAAACTGAGGCAAAGAGAAGTTAAGTTACCCAAGCTAGTAAGTTTAGTGCTGTGAGTCTATTCCCGGGTATGAAGCAGACAGCATGAGCAAGAGACGTGGGCCGGGTCCAGGAGGTAACCAGGTTTGTGGGGACAGTGATGATGTGGAGGACATATGCAGGGGCAGACACCACTCACCTTCAACCGTTGTGGCCAAGCAGGAAAGTGACCTGGCTCACTGTTGCCAAACCTTCTGACATCTTTTCAAGGGATGCAGGCAACCTGCAAAACCTCTCAATTTTAAGAGGTAGACTAAATTTTAAAATATATTCCATGACTCACATGAAATATTGCTATAGTAGAACTTCATGTTTTTGGCCTTAAGGTTTTCCTATCAAAACAAAAATTGTAGGCTCATGGCAAAAGTAAAACTTTAGATTTCAGGTAGTTAATAAGATGGGGTGTGCCGGATTTTCTCCATACTCTTTTGGCTCCAAAAAGTTTCTCTTTCTGTTTTCCCAAGTCACAAACATCTGTTTATGGCCATCCAGCTAATTGGGACCCATTGAGTGTTCTAATGAGGGCAGAGTGAGCAAGCAAGTGGATTTAATGCCCGTGGAAATGCATGTTTCTAATTGTGCATCCAGTGAAGGTGGAAAGGTTAGAGTAATGAGCTGCTCTCAAGAGTTCTGGCCAAGAGAGAAAGGGCTTTGTTGTTTCACATTTCATCTTTGTTATTGTCACTGAGATATGCACTTATTTCCACCATGGCATTGATTGCCAAGAGGCTCTGCTATTACATTTCATTATCATGCCATTTCTGAAGGAGGGGAGTCTGTTCTTACTAAGCAATGACAGTGTGCAGGCAACCATAATCACCCCTTTCTCTGCTGCACTCCCCAACATCTTGTATACAGCTGTGAACGGCTGTGGTAATGCCAATTAATCTAGGGGAGGTTTACTGAAGGAAGGGGTGCTGTACTGTACAAAAGGATAGTCCCTGAATTTTCCAAGTGGCATTTCTAGAGAAGAAATGCTAACTGAAAGGACCAGACAGACGAGGAGGCTGTCAGTTTTATGTTTCAGTGGGGGATTGACATTTCTAAATGGTTCCTCTCATCCTGCATTCTCAAGTAAGCATGGAAGCAGTGTCCAAATCAAAGGGCTGAATTTAGAGTCTCTAATCCAAGGGATTAGAGCTCAGTTGTGTGGTTGTTTGAAGACCTAGAGAAGGCCTGCTTTAGTTGAGTCACACTCAGTTAATTTAGTGACCACTGATGGTGAAGACTAGTAGCCATTTGAGAAATGAGGGGTTTCTCTTGCAGGGAGACTAAAATGTTTGGGTCCTGGGGGCACAGAATCATTGGGTGTGGTAGGGAGAAGTTTCACTTTCAGTGTTGATAAATATTTTACATTTTCAAACTGTCACAAAAGAAGCAGAATCTGTTTCAGAATTCAAAGTTCTGACTGTTAAGAGGTTTTTTTGTTTGTTTGTTTTGTTTTCTCATAATGCCTGCTTTCTGGCACCCTCACCAATCACGTTGTGCTAACTGGTATCTCCTTAAAGTTTAACACTTTGAAGATTAAATATCTCATTTAAAATGATTTGAGGTTGGGGCACCTGGGTGGCTCAGTCGGTTAAGTGTCTGCCTTCGGCTCAGGTCATGATCTCATGGTTCGTGAGTTCAAGCCCCATATGGGTCTCTGTGCTGACAGCTCAGAGCCTGGAGCCTGCTTCAGATTCTGTGTCTCTCTCTCTCTACCCCTCCCCAGCTCGTGCTCTGTCTCTCTCTCTCTCTCAAAAATAAATAAACATTGAAAAATAATATTTAAATGGTTTGGGATTAAAATATAGTATAAATTCTGATGTTTGACTGTATTTTCAAAAACAAGGGAAGTGAAATAAAATTCCAAACCCCTTATCTTGGCTGACATGGCCCAGCCTGAGCTCTGCCTAGCCAATTCCCCAGTGCTGTCTGGTGCCTTTGCTCCCCATCTTGTTCTCTTTCAGCCCCATGGATCTTCTTTTAGTTACTTGACCCTTTTAACTTCATTTCTACCTCTGAGACTTGACACATCCTCTTCCAAAGTGCTCCCCACCCTCAGATCTTTGCTTGCAGGTTTCCTCTTACCTGTTCAGTCTCAGCTTAAACATTGCCTCTTCAGAGGAGGTTCCTCTGACCATTTTACCAATGGACAGTCCACATCCATACCTTCCAGTATCTCTACCATTTATGTATTCATAACATGTATAATAAAACCTACTTTGTTAGGGTATGTTTTTTTTTGTCTTTCCCACTAAATTATGACCTCCACAAGAATTATAATTCTCTTATTCCCTGTATCTCTAGTACTTGGCTTATAGTAGGTCATCCATAACACAGTAAAGGAGATGATTCAAAAGATATAAAATTAAAAGGTTTGGTGTTAGATATTTCATTTTTAATTCCCCAATACCCATAATCTATGATAGATTATTTAGCTAGGGGACTCCTGTACCAGGTGATAGTTAAGAGGAAGATTTTGTTGTTGATGAGTGCCTTGCCCCTAGTTTCCTATAAATAGAGACCAGGCAAAGCTTAGCTAGTGCTCTACTGCAGGTGAAGAGTAAAGGCAAATGAAGCAGGGAAGAACGGAAAGCAAATACAAGGTATATTAGCAAAGCTGGTCATAAAAAGAACACTCCCTGGTGCTTTACCCAGTGGGTTCATTTCTGAATTGACTTCTTGGAAGTGTTCTACCTTGGAATAGTTCTTTACGTTCAGGAAAAGAATTTATCTGCTGGCTCCTTCCTGTCTTTTGTCTCTCATTAGTCAAAGTGTGCACCACAGGGCATTGGCTTCTCTACCCTTCTGGGTTGTGTTCCTTAGCCCTTTTGGGTATCTTCTGGGAAGTCAAACCTGGTAAAACACTTTTCCCCACCACACTATGCTTCATCTGGGACCAGGTGTGGTGGGAGAAACTAGAACTTCTGTGTATCTGATCAGTTTGGGCTTGAGGCTCCATCCTCCCTACCCCTGCCAAGTGCTGCAGAGGCCATGCCTAAGATGGTTCTTATTTTAAGAGAATTTGAGGTAACTGGTAAAATTCAGGAATGAGGTGGCCAGCTTGGACTCTCTAATGAGTAACTGGCCAAGGACTTGAGGGACAGGTGGAAATGAATAAATCTGAAAAAAGCACATAAATTGGGTTCAATGAAGACTCCTCAGTTCCTGGGCACTTGTGATTTTAGACAAGCCCATGGCATGAAAGCCTCTGTTATCTTATTGAAATGTCACACTTTCTTAGTTAAGCTCTCAATGATGAAACCTCAGAAATGTTTCTTCACTCAACTGGCACGGAGTCCCACTGGGGCCATTGCATATACATATGTGATATATGCATATGTATATCATATGTGTGTATATGTATATGTACACACATCTATAATCAGAAAGAAACTTATGCAAATATAAAGGCAAACCAAATTTATTTTCTACAAATCAAATCATAGTAAGCTGAAGTCCACAGCGTTTCATTTCAGGTCTTTTTAACATACACCCCCCTTCGTGTCTTCCTTCTAACTTGGGCAGCTGCACACTCAGTAGAATTATTTCTATTTGTGTCTAGGGAGCTGGAAACTTTCTCACACCAAGTCTGATCCCCTTTCTAGCTGCCAGCACTAGAGTTAAATGACGCTTGCCTAGGGCTGCTTCTTGGGTATGAGACTTCTGCGATTGCACAGGGTCCCATGCTCAGAAGGACCCGTGCTTAGTTTATAATGCTCTGTTGCCACAGACTTGGGATTCTCAATAATTTCCTCACTAAAATTCTCAGGAATTTTATCTTTGAACTTGTGATTTTTAAGTGAAGTCTGATAATCAACAAAGCCTGCCTATGAACAGATTAGCACAGTGTACATGTCTGTCATGCCATCCTTTGCATCCCCCTCCTCATACGATATTTGTGATGTCTCGTAAACGTTGAATGCTGATAGACCCACGATGCATGGGAGTCAAGCGAGACTCAAAACAAGTACAAGGTAAGTGTGTTATGTCTATGAATGAGTAAGCCAGGACACTGATAGCCCTAAAGTGCTATACTTACTGTTTGAGCCAAAACTTTGTGCACAGGAAAAAGGCAGTAGCATTCTAAGGAAAATGAACAACTAAGGAACTCTATTAAACCCTTTCTTACCATTCTTATTTTCCTGTATTACACTGCAGTTGGTGACCTAAGAGGAAGGAGAAAGATAGGCCAACCCATAGTTCCTTTTCTTTTCATCTTCCATACTCTTCAGTAATTTGAAGGTAGAGAGTTGAGGTAGAATGTGCATGTATAAAGAAATGAAATGAAAAGAGCTGAGTTAGTTTTGTGCAGTGTTTCCACTCATCTGGTAAGAATTACATATATGTGCATACATGCACTACAAATGCAAATTGAATAATTTTGGTAATTCAGCATAGAAGTTAAATTCTCTTATATTTGCATTAAAACTGGCATTATACAAATAAAGATTAACAGTAAAACTTATACTAATAACCTAAAATTTTAATTTTTTTTTACTTAGAATGACATTATATAGCAAATTAAAAAACTTAAGAGAGAGACCACAGAAATAAGAAAAGGCTTTATTTTTTAGTACTGTTAACAATACCTTTTCCCTGCTTTACAGCAAGAGACCCCACATTTTATTTTGCCCTGGACCCTGCAAATTATGCTGCTTGCTCTGTTCTTCCCTTAGGGACTACTTGTTGCCCATGTGTGGAAACTTGGCAAGAAGTCCCATTTGCCATCTGATTTCCTATCTTTGGTCACTGAGCGGGGAATGAATGAATCAGTGGGGACTTTTGGTGACAATTGAAGGCCATCAGACCCTAGCCACAGTGAAGGAGTCTTCAGGAGCTCCTAAGAATGCAGTTTCTGGAGGCCAACCTCCAGCTGTTCCAAGAAAGCCTGAAGGATGGGAGGCTTCTTAAAGAATGAATAAACTGTAGATAATCAGGGATTTCTGTATAGATATGTGGGGCTTGCATTTTGACTTTGTGGAGTCTTCTATCCTATCTTTGATAATAAAATGGTAAAAAAAATATTTAAACTGCAATTCACTATTTTATAATAACCTTTTTTCCTGCTGGAAATACTCATTCTATCCTATGAAGAGTGAAGTGTAAACTATAAACCAAACTCTGAAGCCAGCCTGCCTGGGTTTGATCCCAGCTCTGACATTTCTTAGCTTTGTGGCATTTAACTCTGTGGTTTGTTTCCTCCTCCCCCCCCCCTTCTTCTTCTTTTGTTTATTTATTCATTTTGAGAGAGAGAGAAAAAAAAAAAACATGTGCAAGTGGGAGAGGGGCAGAGAGAGAAACAGACAGAGAATCCTAAGCAGGATCTGCACTGTCAGTACAGAGCCCAACCCGGGGCTCAAACTCGCGAACGATGAGATCATGACCTGAGCTGAAACCAAGAGTCAGACCCTTAACCAACTGAGCCACTTGGGGGCCGCATGGTTTCCTTTTCTGTAAAATGGAAATAATAATTGCATTTTAGGGGTAAATTGAATTTTCAAGGTTGTGGTAGGAATTAAATGAAATTAACTGAGAGTAATATATGTAAAACTTAGTGCCTGGAACATACTCTCAGTAAATGTTAGCTATTGTTGTTGTTTCATTATTATTATTGGTGTATCTATGCAACTGTCCTCCTAGTCAGACTGCTAGATCTGCAAAGGCTGAGGTGTATCTCTGGCATTAAATGTGAACATGTTGCACATTCTAGTTACTCAATAAACATCTTGATATGATGCTTTTCTCGATGTGAAGTAAAATGTGTTTTGCAAGTAGAATGTGCCTTCTTAATGGTGAGAAGAGAGCTCTCCTAAAGACAGTGGCCAAACCAAAGGTCATATTCTCACCCATGTGTTGTGGAGGATATAGTTTTTGTTCTAGGAAACTCATATGTCCTGAACCAAAAAATGTCTGTGAGCATGAGAAACACACCACTGGCTGTTTTCCAGTTTGGAATGAGTGTTTGCAGTTTGCTAAATCACGTTGCTGTTCCACCTGTTCTTATGCTCCAGCCATGACCCTCTTCACATCTAGCTCTTCAGGGTGGCGGAAGGCAATGAAGGAGTGGAGCTTCCAATGAACCCCAAGCAGGTCCGCTTAAAATGTCCCCTGCTCTCTATTCATAGGTATTGTTCAGAATATTTAGAAGTGTTCAAACATGAAGGAAAGTGATCCCTATTTCTTACTTTACAAAGCAAGTAATATTTCTCCCACAAAAGCAAAGAGCACAGGCAAAGCCATTTAATAATCGTGGCAGCAGCCTCACTGTAGAATGAGGTGTGTGTGACAGGCAAGCTGAGCACTTGGGGGACCTTTCAGTTGCTTCCTCCCACTAAGGTCCGTCACCTACACCCACAAACTATCTCTTTCAGGTTGATAGATCTCTGTTTCCCACTCTCTGCTCTGGGGAGGACGGTATCACATTTCCCGCCCTGCAGGTGTCCAAGCCTTCTATTCGAACAACAAACCATGAAGTTGAGGCTGAGTGCCAGAGGCCCAGTCTCGTACAGCAGGCACTGCATCTGCCCGTGAGATGGGGTCTCTGATAGCTGTGCTGTCCCTTAAAAACAGAAGAAACCAAACCCCACTTTCACTACATGAGAAGGTGCTTCCTGACAAATTTCCCCTCTGTGAAGGTCTTATCCTGGGGCAGAACAGCATTCACAAGAGGAGACTGCAAAATCCCTTATGAAGAAAATTATCTGATCATAATTCTCCAGCCCAATCTGTGGAACCACTTCTGTGGTTGGTACCTGAAGCGAATGCTTTTTTCTCTGTTTTCTTCCCTTTTACTTCATCATTTTTTCATTCTAGTACCTTGTTCCCTGTTACTTTTCTCCTTCCTCACCCCCGTCTTTTTTATTTTTTTACTTAAAAAGTCTTAATTTTTTTCATTTATTATTTTTGTGTGAGAGAGAGAGTAAGCAAGGGAGAGGTGGGGGGGGGGGGAAGGGAGAGAATCCCAAGCAGGACCCATGCTATGAATACAGAGCTCGACACAGAGCTCACAAACCATGAGATTATGACCTGAGCCATAATCAAGAGTAGGATGCTTAACCGACTGAGCCACCCAGGTGCCTCACTCACCACCCTCTTTTTTAAAAGGAGTGAAGTGTGGTTATTAAAACACAAGTCTAATAGGATCGGGACTACCTGAATTTGGATACAAGCTCTACCACTTATTAGGTGGATGACCTAGGGCAAGCTACTTCCTGTTTATGCCTTAGTTTCATCACTGTAAAATGAGGCCAATAAAATAATCTCCCTTGTGTGCAACAGCTCCAGACTACACAACCCACATTGTTTTCTACAACCCTCAGGGGTTGGTGGTTGCCATGAACTCTGCTTCCTGATCAAGAGTGATGACCTTTCTGAGACCAAACAGCCATCCCCAGGTCTTCTGCAATAAGTTCACAGGACACTGCACTGTGAGGAGCCCCCGGGCATTTCACAGTGTGGAAGGCGGCTCTTGGGGTTATGCAACACATCCTCACTGTTGTGATGATAAAATACAGAAACACAACTACAGCTCTTTGAATAATACCTAGAACATAGTCAGTACGTATGTTCACTAAACATGGGCCATTGTTCCTTGATGCCTCTTCAAGTACTCATGGCAGTCAAGGGCATGCTTGTTCTCATGATGGTACTCTGTTGTCATCTTTAGATCCAGGTCATCTTGCCCTTCACCTGGGAGCTTTCAGTTCCACTTAGTGCTCTTCCACAAGCTGGTTATCCTGCCTTCTGATGACTTCCTATATGTTGAGGACCCTTGTTTTCTTAGGACATTCCAGCTTTAGGGAAGAAAAACTACTTGTATGACTGCTTATGATGCTGGGGGAGAGTTTTCTACTTAATGGTTGTAGATGTTAGAAACCAACTTTGGCCAGTCTGCCCTCCTTTTTCTTAAGTCTCTAAAAGGGGCCTCGTGCTTACAGCTTGTGCCTGCTATCCCACCATCCAGTGTGTTTTTATCAAGTGTCTTTTGTCTGCCAGACACTATACTTGGCACTAGTGCTAAGCCATGGGGCATTTGGTGAAGACCCTCCGGTGCCTTACTGGGGTTTCTTCACATGCACAATCAATAAGCTGAGGCCAAGAGCTCTCCTACCTCGGGTCCATTCACTCCTGGGGATGATGCACTGCATTCTCTATGTTGAGGGTGGGGAAGGTGCAGTGACCCAGCTGTGTAGTATTGGGGAGGAGGTGTGAATTTCATTTTGGCCTGCCCCTTCTGCATCAGTGTCCCACTGTCACCCCCAAAGCCACCCAAGTGAGCCTGTGGGATTTTACCTAGTAGCAGCCTTCATTTCCTGTTGTGCTCAGGAGGTGAGCATGCAGACTAGGTTGCCTTTGCAGAGAGTATGTTCTTCTGTGGTGCTAATTCCAAAACCAGATGTGGTCAGCTTTTTATCTTTGATTAAAAATTCCCATAACTTAACTGCATTGTGGGTGTACAAAAATATCATATTGTGCTTCAAAGTGTAGCCCATATTGTGCTTCTGAAGACTATTTGGCCAAATGAGATCTTAGGAAATACAAGAGTCTACATAAAAGAAGAACTTTATCCTACAAACTAGTTTGGACATGATTCCTTTCTGCCATTTTCATTGAGACAGTAAAAATCCCCAAAAGAATGAAGTAGCGGGGTGCCTGGGTGGCTCATTTGCTTGGCCGTCCGGCTTTGGCTCAGGTCATGATCTTGCGGTCTGTGAGTTTGAGCCCCGCGTCAGGCTCTGTGCTGAAGGCTCAGAGCCTGGAGCCTGCTTTGGATTCTGTGTCTCCCTCTCTCTCTGCCCCTCCCCTGCTCACACCTCTGTCTCTCTTTAAAAAAGAAAAAAAAAAAAAAAAGAAGTAGCAACCACACTGCTGCTAATACAAACCCAAAATCAAGGCACTCAAGTTAAACCTTTGGTGACATAGGTTTCTTGGTAGAAAAAAGCTAACAAATTCAAAACCAAAGAATCCTTTTTTAAATTTGATTTTTACTTATATTAATGGGCATTACCACCTCTCCACATATCCATTCCTGCTCCCAGAAAGCAGTTGCATTCAACTTATAAATGATTTTTTTGTCTGCATTTTCGTATTTCTGTGTTACATGCTATAGTATTGCCACTTGATTTTCTAGATTTTATTTTATTTTATTTTCTATACTTAGACAATTCACTTATCTTCCCGTTATGAAAAATGAGGGTTTATGGGGCGCCTGGGTGGCGCAGTCGGTTAAGCGTCCGACTTCAGCCAGGTCACGATCTCGCGGTCCGTGAGTTCGAGCCCCGCGTCGGGCTCTGGGCTGATGGCTCAGAGCCTGGAGCCTGTTTCCCATTCTGTGTCTCCCTCTCTCTCTGCCCCTCCCCCGTTCATGCTCTGTCTCTCTCTGTCCCAAAAATAAATAAACGTTGAAAAAAAAAAAAATGAGGGTTTTGATCTCTTTTTACACACTCCCCACAACTACCTAACACATTCACACACACACAAACACACACACATACTTGCTATCCTCCCAGTATAGTTAACTCTGATTTTGGTTAAATTAGATCTATCAGTAAATAGAGTTTTTAAAAATATATATATATATATAAATTTATTATTTATTTATTTATTTATTTATTTATTTATTTATTTATTTTGAGAGAGACAGAGAGAAAGAGTTGGAGAGTGACAGAGAGGTAGAGGCACAGAGCCTGATATAGGGCTCAATCCCACAAACCATGAGATCATGACCTGAGCTGAAATCAAGAGTTGGACACTTAACCAACTGAGCCACCCAAGAGCCCCAGTAAATAGTTGTATTTACGTTTTTATTATGTCAACACAATTGAAAGCTCTGCAAGATTTTATTATTACTTTTCCTTTCCTCCACATATTTATTTCCTTGATACTTGTATATGGTCTTTGTCTTTCTTCATTTTTTAGTTTACTATATGCACACCACTACTGTATCCCCAAACTCCTTCAGCTGTGTAAATTTCCTCTGGGTACATTCAAACATGCCTGATAGTCTGTCTGCTTTATCTGACTGAACCAGTCTTAGCAGTCTTCTGACTTGCCCTTTGAGTTTGACTGATCTTCAGGCCTCTCTCTAGCCAGGTATAATTGTGGAATCTCCTTTGTCACCACCCCATCATCCCAAGGGATTCTTTTTGCCACTGTCCCAAGTTGGGACCCCTATTTCCTAGATTCCATAATTTCCTCCTTTTTTGGGTTTATTCCGTTATGTTACCTATACACATGCTTCAATTTTTCCGTAGAAAAAGCCCATGAATGGTAAATTTTGAGACTAGGTGTCTTTATTCTATCCTCATACTTCATTTAGATTTTGGCTAGGTATAAAATTTCAGGTTTTAAGCGTTTTTTTCCCCTCTCTCTCTGAATTTAAATTTTTCCTTCATTGTCTATTACTATTCAGTGTTTATGGAGAATCCAAAGTCATTTTGATACTTAATTCTTTGTATGAGACCCACTCCTCCTCTCTTATCCCAATTAGAGGGATTTCACAATTTATTCTTTCTTTTCCTTCTTTTACTTCTTTGAAAAAAAAATCTCAGGGTGCCTGGGTGGCTCAGTTGGTTGAGCGTCCAACTTCAGCTCAGGTCATGATCTCACAGTTTGTGAGTTTGAGCCCCGTGTCGAGCTCTGTGCTGATAGCTTGGGGCCTGGAGCCTGCTTTGGATTCTGTGTCTCCCTCTCTCTCTCTGCTCCTCCCCTGCTCACACGCTGTCTCTCTCTAAAAAATAAATAAATATTTTTTAAAAATCTCAGGCACTTTGAAAATTCACAGTGATGTGTATCACAGGCTGGATTTCCAGAAAGCAGACCCTGAGATGGAGATTAGTATGGGGGAAGGTTTATTTGGGAGTGCTCTTGAGATCAACACCTATGGAGGGAAGGAAGGGAAGGGAGAGGGAGGGAGAAGTTGAGTTGTGATGTGATCTCAGAAGAACCTCAGCAGTGGGTCTGTAGTGGCTCCACAAGTAGGATGGCCCTTCAGAGTTGTCCTGGATGGGGCAAGGAGGCTGGTCCTTTACATCCCTGTGTTGACTGGATATGGGCCACCCCAGAAGGAGACAGGATCTTGGGTAAGGCAATTTTTTCCTGCTGAGGCACTCTCCAGTGGAAAAACTCACTGCAGCAAGGGGACTAAGTCCTTTGTCCCTGAAGGGAGATGTAAGGGATGCACCACAGCACTGTCACACTGTGTCTTGCAGCATGGGCTTGATTTCATCCATTGTGGTAGGCATACAGAGAATCCTTTCTATTGGAACTTCATCCATTGGTCTGTAGTATTTTCTTAAGCTACTTCTTTGATTTGCTTTTTTCACTTTCTTTGTTTTCTTTTTCTGGAACTGTTATTATTCAGGTGTGGGATTACTTCGAATTTCTTATCTTTCTGACCCCATTATCTTCTCTTTGCCCTTTTGGCTCTGTCTGTAATTTTTGTCAAGTTTATTTTTCAACCCTTCTTTGAAGCTTGCTTTTTTATATTCTTTGATTTTTAACATTATGCCATTCTTATTTAATGGATACAATATCTTCTCTTATCTTACTAAGAATATTAGCAATATTTTTTGTGAAATCTCCTTGCATTGTTTTTATCTCCATGCGATTTTTAAATGTTTGTTTGGACCTCCTGCTTTTCGTATTAGATGCATTTCTTAAAGTTTGGCAAGTCATGTCTTTGCTCATGTGTAGAGCTAATTGCAACCTGTGCACATGTTGCTGAGGCCCAGCTGTGGGCTGACATCAGGGTGATCTGTTTGGGTCGTTTCACTGGTGCTGCTCCAATATCAATAGCTTTGGACTTTTTTTTTTCTTCTTAAGGTGTTCAGATTCCCTAGGGAAGGACATTATACTATCTTATTAGAGGAATAGTCTAGATTTCTGGAAGGCAAATGTGGAAAGAAAGCTAGAGTGCAGAGGCTGTTAATAATATTTCTACGTAACACCTGATTTCAATGTCTCCCTATCATTATGTGGGCCTGGTGTCTTTTAGCTCAGAGAGACTCTGTTTTACCTTCTCTGGAGAATAAACATTTGTTTTCTTCCATGGGAAGGAGCAGCAGGCACTTGGCTCTTGGTTTCAGGGTAGGTGTTTGGAAATCTCATGAGGACTATCAATAAACACTCCTTTTATTAGCTCTACTTTCACCCCTATTTCCAAAAGTCCAGGATGATGCCAATTCTTCATCCTCCTGGAGGTTCTATGGCATAAATGTGGTTTTGTCTTGGCTCTCCCTGCTGTCGATGTAGCAGTTAACTTTATTGGGTCTGCTAAGTCTGTTGCATTCATTTATTTTCTTTCTAGCATCCAAAATTTTGTTGCTTCTGTCTTCTTCCCTATTCCCTTGGTACTGTGGGTTTAGGACTTAAGAAAAAATCCTTTGCTGTCAGTCTAGTAGAGTTTTGGAGGAAACAGAGATAATGCAATGAGATTCCATCCTTAACTAGAAGTAAATACACAAAATCCCTGATCATTACATTTCTCTGAAATTCCCTTCAAGTAATTTAAGTGAAACCAGATTGATTCTAGGATCCATTAGAATCTTCAAGCTATAATTCCCTTCTATTTAATTTTATGATTAAAATTTTAATGATCACAAATCTGTAAATTTTCTCTGTAAACATGGGAATTAATGCAGGAAATAGAATACATTGATGAAATTATAGATTGAAAGTTAGTGAGAATACAGCAAAAGAAATTGTATCCTGTGCCTGGTAGCATTTTTGTGGTAAAAATTGTAAGAGCTTGGATCTCTATCTTGCCTCTACTACTTAGTAGCAGAATAAAACTTAATCCTTTTGAGGTCCCTGTTAAATAGACATAATAAACCAATACTGCATTTAGCTGAAGGTAAGATTGAGTAGGAGATGGAGATAGGATAGCCACCAATGTCTGGCACATGGCTGGTGCACAGCAGAAGTTAGTTTTTTTCCCTGGCACCAGAGGGAAGGGGGAAGAATAATGAGACTTCTCAGGGAAGATGTAAAAGGATGGGGCTAGGAGATGTTCCCCATTCCTGGGGCCTTCAACTAATCTTTGGAGTCCATACTTACTCCTGTGGAATTTGCATGTTTTCTGCTATAGTAAAGAATTCAGGAAGGGGCGCCTGGGTGGCTCAGTCGGTTAAGCATCAGACTTCGGCTCAGGTCATCATCTCATAGCTACTGAGTTTAAGCCCCGCGTGGGGCTCTGTGCTGACAGCTCAGAGCATGGAGCCTGTTTCAGATTCTGTCTCCATCTCTCTCTGCCCTTCTCTCTCTCGGACTCTTTCAAAAGTAAGTAAACATTAAAAAAATAAAAAAAAAATAAAGAATTCAGGGAAAGGACGCCCTGGAAAAAAGAGGGCTAGCTGGTGGTAAACAGAAAAAAAGATAAGAGGAAAAAGAAGATAAGAAGGATAAAACAAAGGACATATTGATAGACATAGTATTGACAGGAGTAGCAGTGGTGGGACATCTGGTCACCCCAAGCATAATATCAGGGGTAAAAACAGTTTCTAAATTAACCTTAAAACCGAGGAGAAAACACATTCAACTTCAACTCAAGGGGTGATTTATTCAGTTAAGCGATTATATGATTTTTTCTTCTCTTTGGACTTCCTTCTATTGCCTGACTCTAGTGACTCGTTAGCCCTCTCAGTAGAGGGACAGTAAGATAAGTAAAAGAAGAGGAAACTTGAACCAGTCCTTTCAGAAACTGGCTAGTAACTCTGATGAAAGTTTGATAAAGGAGGAGGAAAATAAGCTTTCTTGATTATCAGTGGAATTAAATTATGCCTGGATACCTAGTCTCTATTATTGGGGATAATTGTGAGTTGGCTGCATGTCAATTTAGAGAAATGATATGTAACTTAAATAAATGATCTACATCTGGAAGTTTCTGTTTCTGTAAAAAAAAAATCTAGGGCTGAGTTAAATAGTTGGATGACTTTCAAAATTTTGAATTTGTCAGATTTTAGTGGTCATTAGTAGAGAAGCAGAAAGAGCAGCAAAAGAAAGGTTATTAGTTACCTAGGGAGACTATTAAAAATAATTGTTAAGTGCAACTCTGTTACATGCAACTCTGCCCAGGTAGGAAGGAGTTTGGGTCAAGTACTGTTCTATAAGGAAGGTTGCTGCTTATCCTTTTTTGTCATCCAGAATTCTAATTACAGCCCTCAGTTGAATCCACCCTGTATATGTACTTCTGTAGAAATCACTGGAGGGGTTTCTTTACTTGAAAATTTATGAATATAACAAAAGGGTTTGAGAATGATTGAACCCTTGCTGCTGAGCAAACTCTGCAGCTTGAAAACCAGTCAAATACTCACTTATGAGAAAATAGACTTCACAAACCAATACCCATGTGCAGTGGTGTATCTGGTATTGTTTCACACTCCCCATCCCTAGGCCATCAGCACAACTCTTTGTCAGGTGTGGTTAAGGGAATGGTACATGCCTGGGTTTTGTTCAAACCACCCTCTCCTTTCATCATCTTGTTCTGCATCATTTCTGGTCTTCAGTGTCCCATGATGCTCTGCATCCCATTGGAACAGTCCATCCTTGTAATGAGAGGAATATCCGAATTGTGGCAATTCTCACTGTCACTGCTGCAGTTGCTCAGATTGCATACTTTTAAAGTGTCATCACTAGCTGTATTTCTACAATGGATACAACTGCTGTTTCTAATTTTCTCACACAGGGCAGATAGCTACAGGGCTGGGATATAAAAGAGGACCTCTTTCCTTCAGCACACTGCTCTTGACCCTCCCCAGATCCTTGACTGTCTCTGGGCTTTGTCCCTGTGCTCTGCACATGCTCAGGAATAATAGAAGTTTTGTAGACAGCTACAGCTTTTAAAAAACTATATATATATATAAAACAATATTCTTGCTGAAATTTCTATAATCTGGAAATTTCTCTCCCACTTTGTTGAAGTCATTGACGGAAGTATCTCTCTTGGGCTATACTTTTAAACATCTTTCTAACTATGGAACTGCTGGGGTTGCTACCAAACTGTTGAAGGTCTATTCTGTGTGGCCATACAACGAGATAAAAGTTTTCTAATTAGTATAGTATATGTAGTAGCATTAGTATATAATGCAATTAAAAAAATTTATTGTGAACTATGTCATACATAAAAGAGTTTTCATAAGATATATGTACAATTTGAAGACTAATAACATGAATACCCGTTTGTCTACCACTTAGCTGAAGAAATACAATATTGTCAGTCCATTTAAAACCTTCTGGGTGCCTCTCTGATCCCATCTTCTTCCCTTTCATCAAAGGTAATTCTAGCCTGAATTTTAAGTGAGTCATTCCCTTGCTTTCCTTTATAGTTTTAACACATATGGATATACCTAAATAATGTATTATTTTTGAATTTTAAATAAATGGAATTCTACTATATACTGTGAACATTCTTCTGTCTTTTTTTCACTCATCATTACATTGGTATCATTCATATTAAAGCATTTAGCTACAGTTTGTTCATTTTTATTACTGTATGGTACTCTATTTTATGAATATACTATAATTTATTTACTCTCCTATTGATAGACATTTGTGGGTTCCTTTTTTATTTTGGGGTTCTCACAGCCAGTGATGCTCTGAAAATGTTCTTGTGTGTCTCATGGTAAAACCTATGAGGATAATGCTGGCTCATAAGGCATATATGTAAATTGAGCTTTTCTATGTAATCCCAATTTTTTTCAAAGTGTTTATAACAATTTACTCTCTACCAGCCATCTGCTAGAGTCTTCATTGTTAATATTTTTGCCAGTGCATAGTAGGGTCAGAGCTCTTAATTTTTGCTAGTTTAGTGAGTGTGAAATAATATTTCACTGTGTTTTTAATTTGTATTTCTTAATTACTCAATGGGGTGAAAGCCATTTCAGACATTTGCTGGCCATCTCAATTTTCTCTTTTTGAAGTGCCTTTTTGAGTCCTTTGCTCAGTTTTCTCTTGGTTGGACTGTCCTTTGATTAATGATTTGTAGAAGTTCTTTATGTATTCTAGATACAAGTTCTTTGTTGTTAATAGAAGTTGAAAATACCTTTTCATCTCTGTGACTTACTCTTTAATTTCACTTAGAATATCTTATGATGAACAACTTCTTTGATCTTAATGTTATAGTTACCAATTTTCTCCTTATAAAGTTGATGCTTTTTATATCTTAAGAAGTGCTATCATACCATGAAGTCATGAAAATGTCTTCCAAAATGTTTTAATGTAAAATTATCTTCTAGATTATTATATATTATCTTCTAGAACCTTTATAGTTTGCTTTTCATAGATAGGTTTTTAATTCTTTCAGAAGTAGCTTTTGGTATGGTGTGAGTTACAGGGTCCTATTTTCAAATTTTCTGTATGGGTAGCTGTTTTCCAAGCATCATGTATGAAAAAGTAATATCTTTCAGCAACTGATCTGCTGTGCTATATTTTTCCCCCACAAATCAAGTGTCTGTATATTCATGGCTTTCTTCCCAGGCTCTCATTTGTGTTCCATTGGCCTACTTGTTTTTCCCTGGGATAATTCTGTGCTACTATGTAAATTTTAGAATCAGCTTATTGAGTTACACGCACACACACACACACACACACACACACCCTTTATTGTAATTTTGATTGAGAATGCATTGAATCCATGTCAATATGGAGAGAACAGTTTTTTAAAATTGAGCTTCCAGGGGAAGAACAAATGAGTATGTTACCCTCCCATGAGGCTACTATGCTGCAAGAAGTCAAGTACATGAGGAAACGACAGGTAGGTTCTCCCCTTAGCAGTTCTAACTTCAAATCTTTTCAGCCCAGGGGCCAGGCATATGAGTGAGCAAATCCTCAGATGATTACAGTTTTCAACTGTAGGGTCACTTCCAGACTTCAGGTCTTCCCAGCTAAGAATCTAGACATCATGAAGCAGAGACAAGCCTTTTTTTTCTTTATTATTTCTTGACCCATGGAAAATGGGCAAAAAAAATTGATTGTTGTTTTAGACCCCCAATTTTGGTGATTTGTTATGTAACAATAATAAACAATAACAGGGTAGTCTTCTTTAATTTCTCCCAATAAAGTTGCATAGTTTTTCAGTGAAATCTTGTACATGTTTGTTAGATTGATTCGTAAGTAATGTATGTTTTCTATACGTCTCTGAGTTTGGCTTACAGATATTTTGCTTATGCTTTTTGAATTCATGTTTATGATAAGACTTTAATTTTACTTTCTTGTCCTGTCTTTAGTTTCGGTACCAATTCAGTACTAGCTTTAAAAATAGAGAAATATTTCCTCTTTTTATTCCCTGAAAACATTTGTAAAAAGGGAAGTGTCTTGTTCCTTCAGCATTTGGGAGAAATCATGTTTAAAACCATCCAATCCTGGTGTTTTCTTTTATGTGTAGAGATTTATACCTATGGACTTAAGTTTTTGCATTGATAGAGGACAAGTCAGGATTTTTATTTGTTCTTGAATTAGTGTGTTAATTTATACATTTTTAAAGAATGTTTTCATTACACTTATATTTTAAGTAGTCTGTTTGCTACAAATTCTTTGAAATGTGTTTTTAATTTTTACTTTATGGCCTCATACTTGTTTAATTCGTATAAATTGGCCAAAAGTTATCCAAAATACTTTTTTACATTAGCTTTTTTAATCTATGCTGCAAACAAGGAGTTGTAATCTTTTTGTCTCTTAATACTGTTTCTTCTCTATTTTGTTCTTGGTAAATTTTGCAAAAACTGTATCAATTTTACTAGACTTAACCAAAAAAGCCAGCTTTTCTGGTTGTTTCTTCTGTTTATTTTCTCTAATGTGTCATTGTTTCATTATGTTTCATCAAGTTCTGCTCTTATATTTATTCCCTTTCTTCTATTTTCTTTGGATTTATTTTTTTCTTTTTTGAGCTTTTTTAAAAATTTTATTTTTAATGTTTATTTATTTTTGAGAGAGACAGAGTACGAATGGGGGAGGGGCAGAGAGAGGGGGAATCATAGAATCCGAAGTAGGCTGCAGGCTCAGCTCCAAGCTGTCAGCACAGAGCCTGTCTTGGGGCTCGAACCCATGGACCACGAGATCATGGCCTGAGCTGAAGTCAGTCGCTTAACCGACTGAGCCACCCAGGTGCCCCTCTTTTTTGAACTTTTTTAAGTTGAGTGCCTAGGTTAGTTTTTTTCAACCTTCTTTCTTTTTTAATACAAACATATAAGACTTTAACTTTCTTTCCAGGTATTATTTGTAGATGCCTCCAACAAGTTCGATAAGTATTTTTCATGACCATTCACTTTTAAGGATTTTTAAATTTCTGTGATTCATGTATTACTTAAAAGTGTATTTTTCAATTTCCTAATACAGTGGGTTTTTAGTTACTATTATCTTTTCTTAATTACTAATTTGATGTGTTGTGATAAAATATGGTCCTCATAGCATAGAGTCTTTGAAATTTGTTGATAATTGTTGGGATCACTCCTTGTTTACTTATTGTAAATTTTTTCTGTGTACTTCAGATGAATGTGTTATTTTCTTGTTGCTGGGTGCGGTATTCTATATATGTCTGTTGGCTCAAGGATAGTATTTGTGTGATTCAGACATTACTTCACCTTATCGTATGTTACAGTATGTTTCTAATGCCCTTTGAGTGTGAGTTCCTTTTGAGTTTGACCTTTAGATGGCCCATTTTTCAAGTGCATTCCTCCAGAGCAGACTTTCCTTTGCCTCTGCTGAGCACATGAGGGAGCTATCACCTGAGACTGTTTCAAACTGTATTCTCGGTTTAGGGTATTTTTGTTTGTGTGTTTTTGACCATGTAGGTGTATGAAATCGGGCCCCTACATCGTCCTCAGTGAGTGTGGCTCGAGATTAGGAATTCCCAGTGGAAAGGCAGAGGGAGGCATTGTCTCCCTCCGTGGGGTGGGTTTTTTCCTACTTCACCCACTGATAAAACTGCTCCCCAGAGATGCTGGCTTTTAGGTTGGTGTCTGTGACTTGAAGTTGCCCCTCCTGAGAGCACTAAGAATTGGCATGTATTGCCCAGGCAAACTCTGGCTCCAGCGTTTACTTACCCTGAGGATTTGTGCTTTCTCATCATTTCTGACATCTGAGGAATTCTTACTCTCTGGCCAACTTCTCCATGCATTTAAATTATGATTATATATTTTAACTAGCATTTTTATTTGTGCAATACTTGGAGAGGTTTCCACATTGCTAGAAAGATAAGTCTGTAATGTAATTTGGAAACTAAAAAAAAAAAAAAAGAAAAGAACAACCCAGCATCAAACTATGATTTCAGGTGAAAATGGCTCTGGATTTAATTTTCTACTTGGACTATTCCAAGGTACAGGAGGAAATAGTGTAGTTAAAAGGATCAATGGAAAAAGAACTAGAGAACATGACAGAGTTCACATTATAAGCTCTTTCCTATCTGCCAAACCAGTACAAAAGTTTCAACTTCCTCTCTCTGAGTTTCCATATCTATAAAGAAATTAATACTGCTACCAGATTTGTGAAGCTTTCATAAGGAAAAATATCTAAATCTGCTATATGTGGGACTTTGCATAGAGTAAGCAATTCAGGAAATGTGGGGTAGGATTGACTCTGAGACTCCTAGTGGGATTTTGAAAGACGCTCCCCAGAGTTTGCCTAGAGACATAGTCAATGCCTCTATGCATGTGATAGTTTAAATGAACTCAGACTAAACTGAATACAATGGAAAAAGGCAATTCTAGAGAGGAAATCGCTTTGTGGATAAAAGGGCAATTCTGATGGGTGCTATTTAAACACAGGTCTCAAAGAATTCCCATAAATTTCCAAGGAACATGACTTCACAGTGACTCAAAACCCTTCAAGCCTGATAGAGTTTAGACATCATCCTGATGCTATGAGTCTCAACAGGGCTGCTCATTTGCAAGAGTGGTAAATGTGGGACATTTCACTTCCTTGGATCTTAGCATCAAGGATAAAATGTCCCCACTTACTGCCTGAATTCTCATTTGATTCTTTTCATGTGCATTTTTTTTTAACAGAGTGGGTTTTCATCTCTGGAAGGCAGGAGAACAGCTTTGGGTCGTTTGGGTACAGAGACTGGGAATTCCAAGATGCCTTAGTATCTGGCGAAATGTAGAGGCTTCTACTTGGCTCATGCAGGGTGAGTGCAGATTATCTTTGACATTTACTGGATGGGGACGTTTTTGCTACAGGAATGAAGTGTTTTCCAGTTTATTTTAAACTGAGACCTCTCAATTCACTGTGATAGTTGGTTTGGCAGACTTAGTTGCCTTTAAAAACTCCTCCATCTTGATTGAAACTTAAAATGACTCTGAGCCCGGTCGAAGAAGGAAAAGTTGATGAAGTAACCCCTGGGCACTGCTGCCCTATGAGTCATAGCTGGGGAAAAGCATCAAGGGATTCTGTCACTACGTGTCTCAAAGACCTTGAATGATGTGGGGAATGGACTCCAACCGGTCATCTGGTCACACCCATGGCTTACTCCCTGGCTCGTGGACTGCTTCTTATGTTACTTAACTAAGACTACAGAAAAACTGCCTCAGCATATACCACACTCAGAGCCTTTATGATCTGGATGTTCGAAAGGGCAATGAAACAAAAGAATAAAGATAAAATTAGGTATTTTTACTAATGGTTAGAAAATTTTAAAGCAATGAAAGAAAGTAGTGTAGCTCAAACGAATTGCTGAGGGAAGGCAAAGTTCATGAAAGAAACATATTATGGTTTTGCCTGTATTTCTTTTTGCTTCTGGACATGTAAGTATGAGTTAATAAGCTTATAATGTCCACTATACAATATTAGTTTCTTATCAGAGGCTTGTTGTCCAAAATGCTTACATTATTGGATTGAGTTATAAGTATGCTTATTTTCTGATGACAAATTTGGGCCCAGGGAATATTTCCAATTGCATCTGTTGTTTCATTATGAATATAATAACACTAATTATTTCTGTGACTTATTTCACTAGAATCCTGGCAATAAAACGGCCCTAATTTTTAGATTATTATATTACCCTTCCCCATCAAGAACACTTTCATAGCACTGATTAAGAGCAGCACCAAAAGAACAGGCCTCATATCAAACATGTTGGTCCTCTGAAATGAGATAATTGTTTTTAGAACATAATAAACAATAAAGTTTAGCTCCCCATGGAATTGAATTTGATTCTGATCTTCAAATCAAGAATTAAATATTTTGTTAATGGATTGAAATTAGATGTAATCTATGTAAAAACTAGAGAAAGATATATTTTCTTTTTAAAACACAGTTCATACCACCAGGCACGGGTTTCTATCCTGAGGCCACAAACCCCGTGAAATGTGTGTGTGTGTGTGTGTGTGTGTGTGTGTGTGTGAAAGAAAGAGAAAGAGAGAGAGGGAGAGAGAGAAAGAGAGAGAGAGAGATGTTGTTTGTCATTGTCATTTTTTTCTGGGGCAAGGTATATAGTTTTCATCAATTCTCAAAAAGGTCTATGATTAAGGATCTCTGCCCAAAGATAAGCATACAATTTCAGGTGAGTGATTTGGTTATAAGAGCCTTTTTCTACAGATGGAAGCTGATTGTGTTGTATTTCTGAAAAAATATTTTCTTTATAATAACATTTATCATCAAAAATCTTAATGTTTGAGAAATTAAAATGGAGCATTCTGTTAGTATTAAAGAAAGAAGTGTTCAAAGATAGCTTTTGGGAGCTCCCCAGGATTTTACAATATTCTGCAGCTATGGTCTATTTTCCTGAATCATTAATAACCAAGATATATGGCTCTATTTAACTTGACATCTTAAGGCTTATAATTTAGTTGTTTGATTTTACTTTGTCATTTGCCATGTGTTCATATTCATAGCTCTTCAACAGTGTCTATCTAAAATTATGAAATTCAATTGTGAGGTGATTGGAACTTTAGGATAGCATTCAAATAAATTCCTTCGCTCCATCCCTTCTTTCCTTCCTTCCTTCTTTTTGTTTTATTCTTTGTACTTTTTTCAGTACTCTAAAAACTGAATGTGTTTCACAAAGCTGTGCAATATTACCAATAATAGTAACAAAACAATAAAGCTTGATTACCTAAGAGATTGCTCTTTTTTATGGCTTATGATTTATTTGAGAAATAGGGGAAAAAAGGCTCCTACCTCATTAAGTAGGGGGAAAAAAAAGCTATCCTCATTAAACTAACATCTGATCTACTGTAGTTTTAACTTTCATTTCAAAGCACTAATAACTTGTCATTTGTAGAAATGCTTTGAATAGCATACCGTCCCTGATTGACTGCAGGGCTATAATTCAATCACCAGCCTCTACTGACACTATGATCCCCAGGGGTGCAGCTTGAGGCTTTAGGAATGGCAGCTAAGTCCCAAACCTGAATTACAGCTCCGTTATTCAATCCGGAGCCATGCTTTGTTATTTATAGTACATAGAAAGAGAGTGTGGACTTTTCGAAGGAGGAAGACAATAAATCAAACTAACAAGATGACTGGCTCTAATATTAAAATGTAAAACTCTATGATGTAGAGGTAGAAAGATTAATGAGCATATGACGTAGGGTTATTAAAGGTGTGATGGGCAGGAGAGGGTTTGGATTATGGGGAAATTAAATGAAGTATTTCACTGGAAGGCAATCAAGCACAGTGGAAGTTTTTAAATGACCAGCTAATAGACCTGGTCTTATTACCATAGTGATAGAACCCAGTCCTTTCTGTAATACCCTTTCTCCTAAAATCCCCAAGTCTTACTGTCATGACAAACAATCACAAAGGCATGCAAACACTCTCGCATGTTACTGTTATGACACTGCCACTGATGTTTTCTTGCTGCAGTTGCTCTCCTGGGGATGGGTAGTTGTAACATTTGGGAAGGCCTGAAACAAAGCAATAATGAAGTGATGGTTTTCAGGAATGATCACCAAGTAATACATTCACCGTCATTCAAAGATATTAATGTAAGTTTGAGGAATGAGAAGAACACCAGGTTTTCCGATGGTTTCACTTGAGGTAGTATACCAATTAATAGAGTTACAAGTTAATATCGGAGGATCCCAGATTATTGGCTCCTGTTTCTGTGTAACAGAATCAGTTGCTAAAACCAATTTCTCAGCACGCACCCTTTAACCTTTGCTGTGGTTGTTTTTGCAATCCATTTACCTGATCCCTCTTTTCCCTCTCCTTCATCATCCCTTCAATACTTTAAGCCTCATTTCCTGTCTAGCAGTTAATAAAAGAAAAATGTCACCCCCATAACCCTTACCCAGGCCACCCTCCCTTTCCTTCAGATTTATAGGTCTTTGTCTTAGAGTTAGTTTTTTTCACCTTTGTTTAAAGTTTGTCAGCCTGTCCAAACTTTCAGAAATCTGCAAGTTGACACTCAGTATAATGATTGAGGTATCTTTTGTTTAAATTCAGATTCCTGAGGCATTACCAGTGGAAGCACTGTGAAATATGGAGGACAAATCTGGTGTTAAAAAATAACCCAACCACCCCCAAAACAACCACAGACCTCAACTAGATATGGCTGATCAGCTTTTTTCAGCGCATATGAACCTCACTGGAGGTCCAGGAGGACCACATTCTGTTCCCCTTCTGCTGCAGGGTGCCACCCTGGACGCCTGCTCTTCCTGCAGTCGCTTGCATGGGGTCTAAGAGGAACCTGCTGTTCTGCTTCAGTACTTCAGTAAAATTTCAGGGACCATTTAATACAGTTGTTTGTGGAGAGACAAACATTTTAAAATCTGTGTACTTGAAGGTTGTTCTCCCTGCAGAGCAATTAATCCTTAAAAAGAATTTTTAAAAATTCCTCCTGTAGGGCTCAGTTTGCTAGTGTTAATCAGTTAAGGGAGAACTAACAAGATGCAATACATTTTCAAAACACTTTTATTGTTACTTAGAGTATTAAAAAAATTTTTTTAGGGGTGCCTGGGTGGCTCAGTCGGTTAAGCAGCCGACTTCAGCTCAGGTCACGATCTCGCGGTCTGTGAGTTCCAGCCCCGCGTCGGGCTCTGGGCTGATGGCTCAGAGCCTGGAGCCTGCTTCCGATTCTGTGTCTCCCTCTCTCTCTGCCCCTCCCCCGTTCATGCTCTGTCTCTCTCTGTCTCAAAAATAAATAAAACGTTAAAAAAAATTTTAAAATAAAAAAATTTTTTTTTAATGTTTATTTATTTTTGAGAGAGAGAAAGACTGAGCATGAGCAAGGGAAGGGCAGAGAGAGAGGGAGACACAGAATCCAAAGCAGGCTCCAGACGCTGAGTTGTCAGCACAGAGCCTGACATGGGGCTCGAAACCACAAACTATGAGATCATGACCTGAGCTGAAGTTGGACACTTAACCGACTGAGCCACCCAGGCACCTTGAAAAAGTAGAGTATTTTATATTTTTTACTTCCCTGGAAGGGAGAGATGATCTCAGGATGGTAGAATTGCAAGGGTGGTTAGGTATGTGTATCAGTTTGCTGGGGCTACCATAACCAAGTACCACAGGTTACTAGATGCTTAAACAACAGAAATTTCTTTCCTCATAGTTCTGGAGGCTAGAAGTCTAAGATCAAGGTGTTGGCAGAGTTGGTTTTTCCTAAGGCCTCTCTCCTTGGTTGGTAGATGGCGCCTTCTTGTGTTTCATACAGTCTTTTCTCTGCCTATCTGGGAGCTGATCTCTTCTTATAAGGACACCAGTCAGCTTGGATCAGGTTCCCACCTTAACGACGTCATTTTAACCCAATCACTGCTGTAAAGGCCCTATTTCCCAATACAGTCACAGTTAGGGCTTCAACATATGAATTTTGGGGGGATACAACTCAGCCCGTAGCAGTATAATATTCTCTTCATCTTAGAAAAGAAACTGACACCCAAAGAGATAAAGTAAATTGTCCAAGGTCACACAGCTAATTATTGGCATACCTAATATCAGGATTGGAGCTGAGACTTTGTAATTATTAGTACCTACCTGGCCAATATTTAAACAAAAACAAATAGAAGTTAGTAGAGAAGATTGTGAAATCTCAGCATTTGGCAAATAGTGGGCATTCAATAAATATCTGTTGAATGATTGACAGCCTCTCTTTAATTAGAAATAAAGACTTGTCACAGATTTGGTGACTTTTAAAATATGCCTGGAGATGATAAATGGATAGAAAAGTGGATAGACATTGGATTGAGAGACAGAAAGGAAGGATTGGCCAAGAACCATGTATTTAGGAATCATACTTTAAGGAGAGTCCCAGCTCAGCTACTATCTGAAGGGTTCTTTTATCTCATTGTAAACCCTTCCAAACATACACACTGGTACAGGATGAGAGAACTGGGAGGTACAAAACAGGGAGCTGCAGGGAAGGCAGGGTACTGAGTTAATGTTCCCATTAGTGAGTGATTAGGTAAAAATGCTCCCGCAGATGAGCTCTTCCTTCAATCACTAGGCTCTCCCGGAGGAGATGCAGGTATTTCAGGTCTCCCTCTGAGAGCTCAATGAAGACAGATGCTAAGATCTCCAGCACCTGAGACAGGCACTAGAACTTGGCAGTCACTCGTGAATGAAAGGAATCCATGAACAAAAGAATATAGTCATCAAGCACTGAATCATGACATCCATCTAACACTAAAGACTAAAGCAATTCCTCATAGAACCCCTTGGCTTATATTCAGAGCTTTGCCCACACAGAAACTACCTAGAAGACAAGATATGTATGCTGCTCACTGCTGAACTGGGAAAAGGACCTCATGAATTATTTCATGAACCAGTTTGTGCCTCACCATTGTCTCCCACCCTTAAAATGCCTTTTCTATGAGTTACTCATTAGTTATCTCATACAGTAACTTACATATTTATAGGGTAGCCTGGGTATGTGTGGATCAATTCATTTTATTTTTCTTAAATACAGTCTCTTCTAAGTAGGGACAGCATGATTCCCTGCATGAATTGTAACCCATTATACATAGGCATATCACAAACCTATTTGGAAAATTCTGTAAGCTCCTCTAGAGGTCATGGGCTGAGCATGTCTTCCTCTCTTGGCTCAGCCAGTGTTTCTGACCTTTGGTCAATTGCTTTCTATCTCTCTGAATCTCTTATTTGGATTTTACTCACTAGAAATAATAACCTATCTCTTTGCTGGTGTTCAGAAAGGATTAAAAATTGGAGATTCCTGGGCAGGAGTCTGAAATACAAAGATATGAATTATGGAAATCAAAGTGGTAATTTTCATCCTTATTATGACATTCTCTAAAATGTCATCTTGGGGCACCTGGGTGGCTCAGTTGGTTAAGCATCAACTTCAGCTCAGGTCATGATCTCACGGTTCGTGGGTTTGAGCCCCATGTGAGGCTCTGTGCTGACAGCTCAGAGCCTGGAGCCTGCTTCAGATTCTGTGTCTCCCTCTCTCTCTCTCTCTGCCTCTGCTTGTGCTCCCTTGCTCTCTGAAAAGTAAATAAACATAAAAATTTTTTTAAAAATGAAGCATCTTAACTTCTTTTTGGCATCTTCTGAGCCACCTCCCTCCCATTTTCAGGACAATCTTTCCCTTCCTTTCCTTGCCATTGAATAATTCTTGTAGCTAGTGCCTTTCAGATTTTATAGATAAAATGGAAATTCAGGCTATTAAGAAGGGGTGTAATTGGACAACTGAAGAACAAGAAGTTTCTACTGAGAAATACATCAACACGTTATTAACAAGCCCAAACTGAGCTCTTCGTCGTACTCCAACTGTGTGCAGTCACTCCCTTCCTCTCCTAGAGGCACCTTTTGCAGAAAGTATAAGCCCAGGAGACTCTAGGAGGAGCAGTAAAGTTTGCATAGGCTTCCAAATGGTGCTCCAATAGGGGGATTTCAGGTAACCATCATGCGGCACAAAAAGCCATTTTGGAAAACAACCTGAGAGGAGAGTAAAATCCTACAATTTATATTTTTAATGGCTGAAAATGGTGTTCTGACTCAAGTCACTCAAATCCTTATGGGCTATTTTTAAGCTAAGCTAGCACTGTGCAACTCTTTGAACGTGACACAGCAGCTCCCCTTCCTTCTCCCTTAAGTCTAGGTGAGCCAGAAGTTGGCAGTGAGAGGAAATGCTGAATATTGTACACAGGGAGTTGGGTAGGAATGTTGAGAACTAAGGAGTAGCCTCGCTTACCCTCCCTATTCTCTTAAAATTGTCTGGAGCACGTTTGCTCATACTCCCTAAATTTAAAAATCCCAGGACCCAAGTGAAACAAATCACTCTCCCTCCTAGTGGATTTGCTGACTCTCAGAGAGGTAGAGACAGGCAGTCTGGAGGGCAGGTGTTGTAAATAATTTGTATTTTTCCCACCTGCAATTGTTTCTCTCTGCGTACTCCTTAGTATCCTTCAGTGTGACACTGAATAATCCACCATCTTGAACTGTATTCTTACTGTTTTTTGCCATGGTTCTTGCCTCTCCCAGATTCCAAGCTCTTTAATATCGGGACCAAGACATACAATTCTCATCTAAAATGTTAAACCTAGCACTCAGCAAATATGACTTAATTGTTTGATGAAAAAGAGGAGCAAATGATTTGATAAGTGAAGACAGAGAAAAAACTTAGGAAGATTTCTAACATTTGAAAACATCAGTGTCTTTTTATGTTTTCACATTATGTGAACATGGAACTGTTTGCAAAATCTCGGGGCATTCACAGGTAGTGCCCAAATAGTGTTTCTGCAGGAGATGTCCGACCAATGATTGTCCTCCCATGTAGACAATGACATGAACATGCTTATATGACTGTGTCTCCTGGAATTTCCAAGTCTTCAGATGAGTGGGCTTTACCCATCAGAAATTAAGAGCAACTGGTGTATAATATTAATTGACTGACAGACGGGTATAACAGGCATGTTTCACATGCCTCATGCTATCTTCATGATGATTCAGTATGCACGGTGCTGGCATCTTTAGGTCAGGGAGAAGAAAGAAGTTGAGCTTTAGAGAGCTTATATAACTTGTGGAAGTCACATGTTTCATAAGCAATGACCTTTACCTGTTTAACTCAAAGGCCTTAACCAACCACAAGCACTGCTCCTTGAACCAGGTTTATTGTTTTTGTTATTGTTGCTTCTTTGCTAAGGCAAGATGTAGAAATGCATTTAAAACAATAAGAAAAAGAAGCCACACCTGTGGCATCCCTGGAAAAATATTTGGAAGGATTTAATAGGAAGTAAACATTTATTTTTTTTTTTTAATTTTTTTTTTCAACGTTTATTTATTTTTGCGACAGAGAGAGACAGAGCATGAACGGGGGAGGAGCAGAGGGAGAGGGAGACACAGAATCGGAAACAGGCTCCAGGCTCTGAGCCATCAGCCCAGAGCCTGACGCGGGGCTCGAACTCACGGACCGCGAGATCGTGACCTGGCTGAAGTCGGACGCTTAACCGACTGCGCCACCCAGGCGCCCCGGAAGTAAACATTTAAAAAATATCTTTTATGGATAAAGATGTATTCATTTTTGTGGTAGAAGAATAATTTGAGGGATAGATTGAGAAATTAATTGTATTGAATAATAAAGCCTTCTATTTCGTTAAAAATGTATTTCTTAAAACCGAATAAGATCCAGAAAAGGAATTTCTGAAGGCATAGTTTTATTTTGCTTCTTCAGACATGAATTATGTTAAGAGATTGTATGCTATACATGTTTTATATTCAATAATGTGCACACATGCTAAAGTCAGAACTATAGCAAGGGCACTTATTCTCAACAATATAAACAATAAAACCCTACTTACACTGGAAAAGCCATCTTTGTAGGGAAATTTACTTTGTGATAATTTTCCTTGTTTGTAGTCACTTAGTATGCTTTTACTAAGCATTAGATATGCTTTTTGTTTTCCCAAACTTCTATTTTTCAGTTAGTATAAGTCTGGAAAGTTACTAGAACTTATTTCTGTATATTCTTTTTACCTGTGGTTTAGGGAAAGACATATTTCCCTATTGTTACTGTCTTGGTGGACCAAATTAATACATATCCTGTGTTTTAGTGGGGATATGTGTAAATTTGATGGTGACTGTATATATAAAATCATATCGCAGTAGAAATTGTTTAGATTTTTGGAATTGGTTTACTTTACTTTTAACAGTTATTAGTAGGGGTCAACAGAATGGAGTGGTGGAAAAATTATAAGCTTAAGAAGTCAAACGACCTGGGATTTAATCCTTCCCTGTGTCCTTAGGTAAACTATAAAACTCTGAACTGTAATTTTTTTCATTGGATGCTAAATAATTCCTTGAATTTAAATGAGATAATATATGCAAAGTATAGCTCTTTAGTGAGCACTTAGTACTTTTAGTTTCTCTTTCCATCAAGCTTATTTCCTACTCAGAAATAGAATTCTCATGAACTACAAGGGCATTTGGAAACAAGGTTCAAGACTGATTGCTATCATTTAATAAACTCATTAGTTATTCCTACTAATCTAAACCCACAGATATCCTTGTGAAATCCTGCCAGGGGTCCTATGGAGGATGGCATTAGTGTAGCATTGACAGCTCAGGGAACTGGAAATAAGCCAATGGTCATAAATTGCAAAGCCTTGTACAATCCAAACGTGATGGAAACTATATGTCATTTTGGGGGCGATTTGAAAAGCACATGGTTTGGAGTTATTTTGATGGATTAAGTATTTTCCCTGAATCATCTAGTTTAGAAGATTAAAACTTGATTATAAAATACCAAAATGTTTTTAGATGTAGAAATAGTTGAGCATAAATCAAATACTCCAGGTTCATGAGAAAATAATCAAGTGAACAAGTGATGTGGTGTTCTCTTAGGTCTGATATTGGAACTAAGAAACATTACAATAGTTTATTGTTCATAGAATAATATATTCTTGCAGAATTGTTTTGGAACACAGGCACTACCCAGAGTTGATTGGTGCTTGGCAACACACCAAAGTAATACCCATGACGAAGGAAAGTTATGAAAATGTAAACTTTTTCCCCTAGTACCTTATGTCTTTTAATTCAAATCCAGATAGAGGTGGTTTCATTACTCTTCTATGGTTGAAAGGTATTCCAAGATAGAAGCTTTCTGTCAGAAAAGGTTACATGATTGTCTAGAGCAATGGAGCTTAACTTTTTGGGTCACAGATCCCTTTAAAGAAACTTTATGGAAACACTTAAAGTCTATATGATAATATTAAGCTTCCCAGAGTGGCTAGAAGGTGCCATTCTAGGTTCTTAGCAGTTATAGCCAGTCTCAGTGGGCCTTGCAGTGTGATAGAAGTTCTAACCCTTGCCCCTATGTAATTCTTTATCCTATTCTCACCCTTATTCCTTAATTTACTCTTTTTTTCCCCATAATTCTTGCTCAGATGCAATCTCAGCAGGGATACTTTTCCTTTTTGTTAAAAATTAAAAAAAATCCTATGAGAATGAACTATCTTAATATCCTCCCTACTCTACCCCTATACCTCTTTTTTTCTTTCTTCCCCTCCTTCTCAATTCAACCACCTGTGCTCCAAACACCAAGTCCCTTCTGTTTCTTCCAAGACTTTATTGAAAGATCTTCCCTTTTCCATTATCTTTAACCCCTCCTTTTATAATGGCTATTTCTACTCCTTAAATAAGCACTGTCAACTCTACCTGAAGTTATATTAAGCAAACTGGAAACAAGGGAGCCCTATATGTATAATAAAAGGTGTCAGAGGGTAAGGGTGAGACCTCTCCCTGAGCAGCTAAAATGACAATAGCAGAGAGGAAAGATGGTGCTGTAGGTGGGTGGCCATGAGAGAAATTTCCTGGCCACCTCTACGAACCAGAGCTTGGTTAGAGGATGTGCACTAGCCCTAGAAATAGAGTGAGCTACTGATCAATGGAAGGTATTCCCACAGTGAGACTCAGAATGAGGCTCTGGAAATGAGCTTCAGAAGAACATGAATAATAACAAGATCCTGCATGCCAGCCCAGGAATAAAATTAAGTATATCTGGTTGTGGATAAGGGGACTTCATGATGTAGACCAAAGTCACCAGAAATTCTTGGTGTTTCTAGGCAGTCAGTCCATGGACTATTTAAGATACACTATGACATTTTTGGTCCACCAGACTTTTTAATCTTTGTGGCAAGAATGTTAATTCAGTATATCAGATGGTCCCAGGAGTACTGGGGAAAAGGTTAGACAAGGAGGAGGAAGGCTTGAAAGACGGAAAAGAAAAGCATCTGGCTTAGGTCTACAAATAAGATCTTTTGCAGCTAATTCCCAGAGGAAGTGAATGTAGCAAAAGCATGGATTGAGGGATGTTTGACAAGTATCCTGCTAAAATAAAGACCCATCCACTGAATCTAAAGCCCTGATTAACTTCTCTAAGAATTCTACAAAAAATGTTATATACTCCGAAAGCCTTAAAGAAAGCCTCTTTATGCTTGTATGGTTATGTTTTCATTAATTACCACAATGTGCCACTTAGGTGGGTAAGAATGAAAGTTTTACCATTCTTCATTTGTGTGTGAGATTATTGTTGGTTAGAGTAGCAAACTGGTTTAATCAAGGCAGAAAAGAGCAGAATCGAATCCCACTTATCTACCTAGAGTTCTACTCATTAGTAGAGCCCAACCTCCATGCATCAGCCAAATCATGTCATGCCACGATTTGACAAGATTTCTGGAGAAACAGACAGTCTAGGGGACCTACTAGTCTCCCCTCCCATGGAGGCTGGGGAGAAACCAACAGCACCACATAGCCCTGCTGGCTATGGAAGACCAACCTCTTTCCCTTTGCCTTGTAAGGAGTACTTGGTGTTCTCTCTCTTTATAAGCTTCAATTAGGTTTTGGTTATGGAGGGCTTATTAGTACAGTTTTATTGATGCTTTAACACATTTTTCTTAGCTGGAAGCTAGTTTAGGAGCCAGTTTGAGAAGCTTGTAAATGAGAACTGCAGGGAGTGGTCTTTCCCTAACGAATTCCAACCAATTGGCTTCCTAATATTGCAAGAGTTTTTGTCATTTTCTGGTAGACTTTTCTTCCCTGATTAATCTGATCCTTGTTATCTTGTAGATGAATACGTTGGAAATGAGTGCATGTGGGAAATAATTGTTTGCACAGCCTTTTAAAAGTCTTCAATCCCTGAGTCATATTCTAAATGCGTGAGGGCTGCCTGCATCCACTGTCAGAGGGCCAGCACCTCGAGGACTGGGAGTGTGCCTGATGTGCAAGAGGCCCATCCCCAGGATAACAGAGTCTGTAGGAGTGGAGTACTTTACCCTCCCTCCCAAGCTTGGAGATCTGGGACTTTTCTGTTGAAGAAACTACTTATAGTTTTAGATTTACAGAAAAATTGCCAAGGTAGCACAGAGAGTTCCCATGTAGTCCATGCCTAATTACCCCTTGGGTAATTGCTTCTAGACTTTGTCAGAGGAGGGGACATATGTGAGTGTATACTAACTCTTGTATACAGATATATCTATAGATATTTCTATAGGTATTAGAAAACCCTTTGTTCCTATATATAAACATGCACTTATGCCAATGTCTCTAGGAAACAGGGGACTTAATTTTTACATATTACAGTGGGTAATCTAGTTTGTTCTGGAATATTTTAGTTTTCTCCTAGCTTTAAGCAGAGACTGGGGGGCAGCAGACAGGTAGCGGAAGGAGTGGGAAGAATTGTAAAGGCTCAATGGCAGTTTGAGATGCAGCAGTAGAAGATATAAGGCAGCCACAGTTAGTAGAAATAGAAGAAGTACCAACTAGAACAGTATCACTTTTTGGGTGCCTTTTGGTATAGGGCAACCATTTTATGGGCCTCGTTGTAGCTGCCTAGAGGGAAATGTCCAGAAAGACAGTCGGAACTACCACAGATAAGAACAGTTTAAAGTCTGTTTCCATTAGAGAAATAAATAATCAACAATGCCCACAACTCAGCAGTCACCACCACTGTTCTCTGTGGCCCTGATCACCACAAAAGATGTGACATGTGCACTCTGTTTATCAAGGGTGGGGGCATAATACATTTTAGAAAGATTTCTGTTAAAATGGTTAAACACTGTTTTGGTGCTTTAAACATTATTAGGTTTAAGTTTTCTGCCTTAGGATCTATTTGTTATGGGCCCAAGATTGCTAAGTCCAAGGCCTTCCACTGAGGTTTCTACAAGCCCAAATTTTGTAAAAAAGTAAGCTGCTCATAAGAGGATTTAAATTTAATGAATTTCTGGACAACATCCTCTGAGGTTTCCTTAAGGTGCTGTGTTACCCTGCCAGGCTTTGCCTTGACCCTTGCCAGCCAAAACTCCTGGTTAATCAGCACCTACCCCCCCCCCCCCCCCCACCATTCCCAGGCTTGGGGATTCTGCCTTTCTTGAGATGCTCACTGCCTGTTGGTAAATGAAGCCTATGAAAGCTGCTTCCAGCCGGGCAGAGGGTCTGAACACCTTGGACCTCACAAAGTTTCTTTGGGGATAGGAGAAGTGTTCACCCACTTAATTCCCCACCCTCCTCCCTTTCTGAAGAGTCAACTTTTGGGTCAGTGATACTGAGAAACAGAGGGAGAATGCAGAGGGGAGAATCTGTGTCTTTCCTTCTCCCCCTCTCTCCCTCTCCTTCTCTGCCCCTCCCACCCCCCTTCCCTCTCCTTCCCTGCCTTTCCCACCCCCTCTCTCCCTCTCCTTCCCTCCAGCCCATCCCTCCAGCCCATCTCTCATTTGTTCAACAAATATACCTGGTGCCCTCACCAGTTCTGTGCTGGCCCTCAGCATCCAGCAGTGGCCAAAAGAGACATGGTCTTTGATATTTCAGTGCCTTCTGTTTGGGAGAACAGACATGCAACAATGTACACAGTTACTCAGTTATTCAGTCACAGTTATGTTAGGTGCCAGGAAAAGTGAGATTTCACCTATTTGATGGAGGTGGGATGTGGCTTCGCAGTTGGCTGAGATCTAAAGGATTCTGGTGTTCATTTCAAATCACTATAGCTGCCATTCCTAGGGAACTTCTCCGTATCTGGCCCTGTGCTAGGCCCTTCATTTGTGCTGTGCTAATCTTCTACCAACACACAGTGATACCTACTTGGCTATTCTTATCCTCATTTTACAGATGAGGCTTCTAAGATTTTTTTTTTTTTTTTTTTGAGGCTTCTAAGATTTAAAACGGTTAAGTTAGGGGTGCCTGGGTGGCTCAGTCAGTTAAGCCTCTGACTTCGTCTCAGGTCATGATCTCACTGTTTGAGAGTTTGAGCCCCTCATCAGGCTCTGTGCTGACAGCTCAGAGCCTGGAGCCTGTTTTTGAGTCTGTGTCTCCTTCGCTCTGCCCCTCCCTTGCTCCTGCTCTGTCTGTCTTTCTCTCAAAAATAAACACTAAAAAAAAAAAAAAAAAACCTAAAAGGCTAACTTAACTTGCCCACAGATACAGAGCAATTAAGTGAATGCATCAGGACTTGCACCTGAGGTCAGTCTGGATACAAAGCCTGCCCTTGTTGTGCGCGGTACCCTGTCTGCCTCCCTGTTTGGCTAGCCTCATACTGAAAAGCAGGCAGGCACAATTAATCAAATGAGTAAAGGTGTCCCTGTGACCAACCATCAACTCACCCGTAGCATTTCTCCAGCTGCCCTTGTACAATATTTAGTTATAATTATAAAGGAGACCAATCGATTTTCTTTTCTGAGCCCAACAGGTACATGATGGTCCTTGCCTGAGCCTTTCAGGGAGGGATTTGAACACAGCAATCTCGCCTGTCTCAGCAACTTGAAGATATTATGCCATATAGAGTGTTCATTAAATATATATATGATAAAGCTTCTATGTTAGTTAATTCAGTCTTCTTAAGAACTTTGAATCCTTTTTTTCCATCCATCTTCCACTGCCTTTTTTTTTCTGAGTCATTATCTTTTGCTTACATTGTTGCAATGCAATCTTCATTGATTTGGGGGCTCACCTCTTTTCAGCCCGTTTTCTGTTGCTTCTTTTGCTTCAAACCCTTCAGTGAATCCCATGTCTGACCAGATAGAATCCAGCATGACCTACTCATGGCCGGAGATCTGCTCTTCCTCCTTCCTCAGCTTCATCCGCCACCACCCTTTGTCCCCCATCAATTACTAGCCATTTGGTAGAAGCCCTCCCTCCCACCCCTTAATCCCTCACCTCTAACCTTTGGCCTATTGTCCCTCTGCCTTTATTATTATTCCTGACGGATCTCCCACTCTTAAATATGAGATTTGGTGCTTCCTGCTGTGTGCAGTACTCCTTGGTAACACCCCCTCCTCTGTGAACTGTTGACATATATGTCACATATGACACATATGTCATATATGTCACACCACATTGCAGCAGTCATCAATCTTTTTTTTTTTTTTTTTTTTTTTTTTTTTTTTTTTTTTTTTGCCAAAGTTCAGGTAGTAAATATTTCTGGAATTGTAGGCCCCAGGGTATTGTAACAATTGGGATCTGCTATTGTCATTTGAAAGCAGCTATAGACGGGGTGCCTGGGTGGCTCAGTAGGTTAAGCGTCCGACTTCGGCTCGGGTCATGATCTCACAGTCCGTGGGTTCGAGCCCCGTGTCAGGCTCTGTGCTGACAGCTCAGAGCCTGGAGCCTGTTTCAGATTCTGTGTCTCCTTCTCTCTCTGCCCCTCCCCTGTTCATCCTCTGTCTCTCTCTGTCTCAAAAAATAAATAAACGTTAAAAAAAAATTAAAAAAAAAAAAGAAAGCAGCTATAGACAATATAAAAGCAAATGAATGTGTTTATGTTCCTATATGTTACATACAAAAATAGGCAGCAGGTCAGATGTAGCCTACAGGCTGTGATTTGCTGACCCCAGCTCTATTTCAATCAGCTGTTCACTTGTCTCTCTTCCTCACTAGCCTGTGAGTTCCCCAAAATGAGAGAGCTGGTCATGTTCATATTTCTATTCTCAATGTCTAATCTGGGCCTGACACATAGGAAGTGCTTAATAAATGCTGCGCAGATGAATATATGGATGAATAAATGAGTTAATATCAAGTTAGGAACTAGGCCTTTCATGGAGTCAATAAGAACCTTGACTGAATGAATCATGGTGAAAGTAGAAACATATCAAATCTGTACAGAGGGGAGTAAACCTTTTTTGCATATGTCAGGGAACTCAGAGATAGCACCTCATATGATCAGAATCAGTGTGGCTAGAAAGCTTTGCCCCTTCCAATGTCAAGCTGCCAAAGATTAAAAGGAGCCTGGTGGGTAAGACCAGTTCTCCACAATCTCAGTCTCTGTAAATAGTGTTAAAGTTCAGTAGGAAGGTTAGTAAATGTAGATTTTGCTTTATACCTACCACTTTCCATGGAGGAATTCTTAGTCACTGATGGGTTTTGCTCCAGTGAGCCCTCAGGGTCTGGGTGTACAACCATCAGCCTTTATGCAGTTTAGGTTTGGAAACTTCTAAAGCTCTTCATTTACTCACCCAACAAGGGTTGGTCAGGCTTTATTCATTCATCCTAATGCAGTGGTGCTTAGTTCCTTGTGGTAGGAGAATTTATAAACTCTCCAAGTAATATCTGTGCTGGAGGAGGCTATCTGGAATTTTACTTACTCTGAGCATCTCCTTCCCTGACAAACCCAGATAACAGAGAGATTAGTGTGCTACCAGGGGACAACTTCACCAATTGTTGGGTCTATAAGATAACATTTTTTAGAAGAACTTTCAATGTTACAACATCTTATTGAACGAAGACAATTAGAAAGATAGGTTGACTAGCATTTTGGTATTGAATTTTGATTTTGTAGGGGAGAGGAAAACCATGGGCACACAGTACATTTAGAAATTTTTTTCCTTTCTGTGAAAGGGAACAGATGAACACAGGATGAACAATTATCAATCGTCAAGTGGGTGGTTCTATGTCCAATGGTGTGGAATGGGGTCACTCATATGGCTGCATTTAACTAGGAACTTGGAATGCCAAAGATGCTTCACTGATGTCTGGTACCTGAGTTGGGGTGGCTAGAATGGCTTGGGGCCCCTTGGTTCTCATCCACATGGTCTTATCAAGTAGAAGTCTGGTCCATGCTCTTTTATATGGTGTCTGGTTTCTTTTAAGGCCTAGTGTCAGAAGTGTCACAGGGTTACTTCCAGGTTGGATTCTGTTTAGGTCATAAGGCCAACCAAGATTCAAGCAGTGGGAAATATACCGGAGGAGTGGCATGTGCATACAGGCGGGGGGCGTTATTGGTGACCATCTTTGGAGACAACCTACCACACTAGAGGTATCATGAAAGTGCTCTGAGATTGCCGATGAAGAGTCAGACACTTTGCTAGGTTGTCTCTGAGAGTTTCTGTGTCGGGCTGTGGGGAGGGGGTGGGTTCGAGGTAAGGGCATGGTTGATAGTGGGGTATCCAGGGAAGATGTGATATTTGAACTCTGAGTGCTCTTGGTAGTCAATATGTGGAAGCATTGTAGGCTGAGGGAATTGCTTGAGCAAGGACAGGGAGACTGGAAAGTATACAGGGGTTTGGGGGAGGTGCCGTGTAGCTACAGCATCATGTATATATATTTGGGGGTAAGGATGTTATGGAGTTCAGGTAGAGGGGGATACCAGGAGATCAGCCTACATTCAAGCATGTTTGTGAAGGGCTTTCTGGGTCCTGCTGAGGTGTTTGGACCTCATATTGGGAATATGAACTGGGAATTTTTAAAAAGATGGAATCATAAGAGATGAGCTGGAGGGAGGGGAGGTTGGGTATAGAGAGAGCAGTTATGATGACATTGTGACAGCTCAAATGAGATCTAAGAAGGTTTGCACCATGGATGGAATGGAGAGCAACCTCTGTGGGGCAAGATAAAGAGAAAAGACAAAACTATTTGTACAGAGAAACAGAGCCACAGGACCAGTGTTATATATACTCTGAGGGCCACTGGGAGGCTAACCTGCCAGAATCCTTTTCTATCTATTACCATTATGGAATTTTGCTTTTATAATTGATACGTTTGTGTTAAGACTTGCCTGTTCCTGGGGCGCCTGGGTGGCGCAGTCGGTTAAGCGTCCGACTTCAGCCAGGTCACGATCTCACGGTCCGTGAGTTCGAGCCCCGCGTCGGGCTCTGGGCTGATGGCTCAGAGCCTGGAGCCTGTTTCTGATTCTGTGTCTCCCTCTCTCTCTGCCCCTCCCCCGTTCATGCTCTGTCTCTCTCTGTCCCAAAAATAAATAAACGTTGAAAAAAAAAAAAAAAAAATTTAAAAAAAAAAAAAAAAAAAAAAGACTTGCCTGTTCCTTTAGTCCCAAAGCAGACCCTAGTGTGCATGACTTTATCAGAGCTATTTCCTTGGAACAGAAGAAAATCCAAAGTAGTATACAATCAGCGTGGAGTTTTTGGAACTGCTACCTCAGAAGAACTAACATTAAGATAAGGTGTACATTGAAGCTAATTGGATACTAGAGAAGTTTCATTTCTATATTGGCTCAAACTTCTTACCACTGCAGAGGTGTTTACAGCAGAAAAGACTATCCATTAATTCATTCAATAAGTATTATCAAGTGCCTACTACGTGCAAAGTACCATTCTCAGGGGTGGATACAGAATAAATGCAATAAAATCCTTACTTTCATGGATGTTCTTTACATTTTAGCTATATGGATTTTTCAAATTCAGAGAAACCTTCAAGATTAGCTATATGGAGTTTTATCATGCTGACTTGGTTTAGGTGTTGCCCTTTCATAAGTGGATTAGGTGTGCATTTTATGGCAGCCCAGACCATAGACCTGGCTGCACTTACCACTTATCAACTCTTATCATTAACTTGGGTGATCACTTATCATTAACAAGGACGTTGTTCCAAGGGATTGAACACAGAAGTGATAATAGGTGGCCTCCCAGGGAAGGAGAGTGGCATGCTCAGTAGTTGGGACCCAAAGTTTTCTTGTGCGTATTCAAATTGTGACATTTGAAGAACATGTTCATTCTTGTTGTGAATTTGTTTCCATCCCATTTGGTTTATTTTTAACACCCATTAACTGTCATATGCCCTTTGGCACTGAAATGTATCTCAAATGCCTACTGGACAGGAGGCATTTTGGCTGTGAGGGAATGGCTGCCTTTTCTAATAGCATCAGCAGGTGTAAAGAAGAGGCCTAGGAGCCACATGCCATAGAGAATTAGATTAGTGCTCATTCTGGGGTTTTATTTACATAGGCACTTTGAGGATTCCAAGTCCTGACATTAATAAAACTTGGAAGGGTTGTATTATAAGGTAAATATCTTTCTGTATAAGCCATCAACCATGAATGTTTCTGTTATTTATCAGAATTCTATTAGCTGGCACTTGCATACAGTTGTGGCACAGTGACATCTCCTGCTAACTATGGTCAAAAGGCCCAGGATTATCTTGAAGGACGTTTAACTCACTCATCAAAGAAAGTCCATGTTCTTTTTAGAGTACTCAGTATTGAGTGCATTTTATTATAGTCTAAATTACTAATTCACATATGGAACATATGATAACTCTCTTTTAACCAGAGGACCTCCATGTGCAACCAGACAAGATAACTAATCATTTATGATAAATTCTTTTAAACCCAAATTTTTCAACATCCTTTCTTAGCTCACTTACATTTCTTTTTTGGGCCATGTTTTCATTCAGTTTTGTATGCAACGCTTTCAATGACTTAAATGGTAAAAAATTATACACAGTTTGTCTAAAACTCAAAACATCTGTGTCTTTTTACATTTTTATTAATATGTATTAACGTCTTCAAAGCGACTTGGCTGCTAGAATGAGTGTGTGCTTGTGTGTGTGTGTGTGTGTGTGTGTGTGTGTGTATCTCATGCACACACATGATTCTTCTCAGAGGTGTTTGTTGGCAGATAGGAAGATGATCTGAGTAGCAGATATATGATCTCATTTTTTTTCCTGGGTAGTTTGCAATTTGGATTTGGATGCAAAGGATTAAGTATTTTAGTCTATGATGATTTCACCGACGCCAATTGCCTAGAACTTTTAATCTGCACCTTAAGCTATTTAGTAATTTCTAACTATAGAAATTATAGAGGATATTGTGAGCCCATTTTACTAGGATGGAAAGGAGTGTGCTGCCATTATTTTTGGAACATTACTAGAGCCTTTGAAGCAGTTAACACGTGCTTTAACCAGTTTGTTCCTCAACAGGAATATTTTGGAAACAGTAGTAGTTGGAGTTTACTTTTTTCTTTCTTTCTTTCTTTCTTTCTTTCTTTCTTTCTTTCTTTCTTTCTTTTTTTTTTTTTGGCATTTACTCAAAGTTCATTTTGCTGGCAGGTTTTTTATTTTTTAATTTTTTTTAATGTTTATTTTTGAGAGAGAGAGCAGGGGAAGGGCAGAGAGAGAGAGAGAGAGGGAGACACAGAATCCTAAGCAGGCTCCAGGCTCTGAGCTGTCAGCACAGAGCCTGATGCGGGACTCGAACCCACAAACCATGAGATCATGACCTGAGCTGAAGTCAGATGCTTAACCGACAGAGTCACCCAAGTGTCCCTTGCTGGCAGTTTTTGCTGAAAAAAACACCAAGGGTAGCTCTAAATGGTCACTATTTATAAACAAGAAAGTAAGGATTATTATCTTTTAGCTGGGACTCTCAAAAATTATCTAACCACTAAAAACTTGATCATCCAAATAAAAATGGGGTGACAATAGCAGAGATCAGAAGTTAGCAAACCCTCATATTTGTTATGTCATTATGTCATATTGCCTGTTCCTGTTCACTCATCCTAAAAATATTGGCTTAGCATTTATAATGTGCTAGGTACTTTTTTTAGGGATATATTAGTTAAAGGAGATAAAGATGCCTGTTTTCATGGATTTTACTTTCTAGTTAGGGGAGATGGGCAATAGAAAAGAAACAAAATGATTAAATAAATTGAATAGCACTTACTGCTTTCTAATGTACCATACAGAGATAGAAAAAGGAGGGCAGGATAAGGGGAATTTGGATCTGGTGGGGGAGATTTGCAATTTTACGTATACATTTTAAATCTTACTGAGAAGTTAGCATTTAGTTAAACTAGTGAGACAAGTAGTCATGCATAAAGCTGGGGAAGGAATGCTCTAGGCCAGGGAGTCACCAATGCAAATGGCCTAAAGCAGGAATGTGCCTGAGTGTTGGAGGAACAGGCAACTGGCCAGTGTGGTTGGAGATTGTAGGCAATGAGATTACAGTTGTAACTGGGGAGATAATCATGTAGGACATTCAAGGCTTTTGTAAGGTTTTCAGCTTTTTCTCTGGGAAAAGAGGGGAATCACTGGGGATTTTTGAGTGAATGAGTGGTATGATCTGCCTTACAGTTTAAGGGAACTTTTCTGGTTCCCACGTTGAGAACAGACTATACTGGAATGTATTAATTTCTTAGGTTTTCTGTTACAAAGCACCACAAAGTGAGTAGCTTAAAACAACGAAAATTTATTCTTTCACAGTTCTGGAAGCCAGAAGTCTAAACTTAAGGTGTTAGTAGGGTCATGCTCTCTCTGAAGTCCCTAGGGGAAAATGCTTCCTTGCCATCCTCCAGCTTCTGGTGGCTGCTGACAGTCTTTGATGTCCCTTGGCTTGCAGTGCAACACTATAGTCTCTGTCTTGTTGTCACATGGCCTCCTCTCCTGTGTGTTTCTTTGTTCTGTGTGCTTTCCTTATAAGGACGCCAGTAGTTGGATTTAAAGCTCATCCTAGGGGCGCCTGGGTGGCGCAGTCGGTTAAGCGTCCGACTTCAGCCAGGTCAGGATCTCGCGGTCCGTGGGTTCGAACCCCGCGTCGGGCTCTGGGCTGATGGCTCAGAGCCTGGAGCCTGTTTCCGATTCTGTGTCTCCCTCTCTCTCTGCCCCTCCCCCGTTCATGCTCTGTCTCTCTCTGTCCCAAAAATAAATAAAATAAAAAAACGTTGAAAAAAAAAAAAAAAGCTCATCCTAATCCAGTATGACCTCATCTCAATTTACAAGTTAATTATATCTGCAGAGACCTTAATTCCAAATAAAGTCACATTCACAGGTACTGGCTATTAGAACTTGAATGTATATTTTTGGTAGACACAATCCAATACATTAAATAGGGTAAAGAGTATAAGCAGGGAGACTAGATGGGAGAGAGGAGCACAGATAATGGTGACTAGGACCAGAGTGGGAACAGTGGAGTGGTGACAAGTGATCCAATACCAAATGTATTTTGAAGGAAGAGCTAATGATTCCCTAACAAACTGGCTATGGGGTATGGCAGAAAAAAGAATCAAGAATGATGCTCTGCTCCGAATGTTTGTGTCCCCCCAAAATCCATTTGTTAAAATTATAACCCCCAGTGTGATGGTTTTAGAAGGTGGGGTGTTTGGGAGGTGATTAGGTCATGAGAGTGGAGCCCTCATGAATGGGATTAGTGCCCTTATGAAAAAGAGTCCAGGGAGATCCCCAGCTCCTTCTACCAGGTGAGGATGCAGTGAGAAGGTGTTGGCTGTGAACCAGAAAGAGGGCCCTCACCCATCTGTGCTGATACTAGGATCTTGGACTTCCAGTGTCCAGAACCATGAGTAATACATTCATGTTGTTTATGAGATACCTAGTCTGTGGTATTCTATTGTAACATCCCAAACAGACTAAGACAAATGACTCCAAGACTTTTGACCTAAGCAGCTGGAAGAAGGAAGTTGCAACCAGCTGAGGTGAAAGGCTGGGGGAGGACTTGGTTTTGGTGAAAAGATCAGGAGCTGTTTTGAATATGTCTGAAATGTCTTTTAGATGTCTAAGCAGAGGTGTTCTGGTGCAGTGGGGACTGTAATGAATCCATGTTACTTCTTGTGTCTGTCAGTAATCCACTGACCGCTGGAAATTTGAGGACCAACTCCACAAGGAAGCCATAGTGTGAATTATAGATAAGCCAAAGCCACACCTTTGTTTTATCTACTAGTTGCCTTTTCCTTTAGCAGAACCTTTCACTTTACCTGCTCTTCCAAGGCCCAAGTGATTGGGTCTCCTCTCCCTGACCAGTGTCTCATGGAACAGCATTCAAATAATACTAAACTCCTAAAGTAGTTCTAGAGAATTACAGAGGGATTCTTGGACTGGAGTCACCAAGGACTCCAGTAAATGCAAAATGTATTTCTGCTCTCACTGGATCACTGCAGAGATTCCAGTTCAACACTTCTCTCCTCAACTTCTCTGTGCTCACATATTCTCTTTCCTCTCAGTTTTCCTAATATAAACAAAAGCCTGAGGCCAGCAAGTGCTGGGTTAGCCAGCAAGGCATAGTGGTTGTAGGGCTACCCGAGGGCAATGGAATAGCCCAGTTCTGATGGGAAACTGCATTCCTTCTGGCCAGTAGAGTCCCCTTTAGTAATCTAAATTCACTAAACAAATTGCCAAACAAAGGGGTGGGGGGTGGGCAGGAGAGCTGAAACATGTAGGGTTAAATTTTGGTTGAAAAATCATACTTACACTTTTAATTATTTTCTTAAAGAAATCTTTTTCTGGCACTACATAAACTTCTTTTGCCAACTTCCTTTACTTTTAGTCCAGGGTAACACTGAACTTTAATTTGTGATTTTCTGGATCCAGTAAGTCTTAGTCTAAGTTTCTGAACCAGTAACCTTTGGCCCAGTATATTCTCTTGTCGTTAAGCAGCAGCTACTATTACTAATGTCCACCAGTTATACCTTCAAACCAGATCTCAAACATGAAGAAGACTCACAGGGTTGTAAATTGTTTTATTTGCTTTTCATCTTTATCCAAAGGTTAAATTTTAGAATTTTTTTAGCATAAGACATTGATATAAAATTTATAGAATATTAACTTATTCAAGAAATATTTACTAAGCTAATGTTACTCAAGGTAGTAAGGATACATGATGGACAATATGGACAAAATATCCCTGTTCTTGCATAGCCTTCATTCTAGAGGTGGGGGGGAGCCAGAAAATTAATAAAACATGCAAGCAAAATATATAGTCTATCAGTGGTGAAAGCTATAGAAAAAATATAAGATAGTAAAAAGGTGTGGGGAATGTTGAGGGAAGAGGGATCATTGAAGTTTTAAATAAGTAGATAAAAAATATTAAAAAGAAGATACTGAAGACTTTAAGGAGGTGTGAGAACCATGTAAATACAGGGCACATGCATTTCATAATTTTTTTTTAACTTTTATTTATTTTTGAGAGAGAGAGACAGAGCATGAGCAGGGGAGGGGCAGAGACAGAGAAGGAGACACAATCTGAAACAGGCTCCAGGCTCTGAGCTGTCAGCACAGAGCCTGACATGGGGCTTGAACTCAGGAACAGTGACATCATGACCTAGGCCAAAGACTCTTAACCAACCGAGCCACCCAGGCACCCCTGGGGCACATGCATTTCAAACAACAGTACAGCAAGTGCAAAGGCCCTGAGGTAGAAATCCTGCAGGTTCAAAGAAAAAAAGAGGCCCGGTGGCTTACAGAGAAAAAAGTAAAGGAGAGAGTAGTAGGAGGTAGACTCAGAGAGGCAATGGGGACCTTCTAGGCTATCGTTACAACTTTGGCTTTTGCTCACAGGAAGATGGAAGGTGTAAAAGGATTTTGACCCCAAAAGTGACACAACCCAACATATATCAGGCAATGTCACTGACTGCTGTGTTGTAAATACCCTTAAGGGGGCAAGAGATGAAGTGGGCAACCAATAAAAAACGTTTGCAATAATTTACACAAAAGATCGTCAGGGTGGTAGCAGAGGGTGAGGACCAGTGGGTAGATTCTGGATATGTTTTGAAAGCAGAGTCAGCAGGATTTATTGATGGGTTAGATGTAGGGTTTGAGAGAAGGGAGTTAAGAGGACCCTAAGGATCAGGATTTCAATTTCAGACACAAAAGGTTTCAAATACCTATTAGTTATCCACATGGAAAAGACAAGGGAGTTTGGAATTCAGAGGAGAGACTGGGGCTGGTAACCTAAATTTGGGAGTTTTTTGGGATTGCAGATGACACTCAAAGTGATGAAACTAGAGGAAATGATGGTGGGGGTCAATATGGCCAAAGAAGAGAACAGGCTGATAAGGGGACACGTTCTGGCATTTCCAGTGTTAGGAGATGAACTGTTTTTACTCAAAACACTTCTGACACCAACTATGTGGGAATTTCCCATACTAACAACCGATTCTCCCCCTCTTCAGACACCAACAAAATATCCTACAATTTAATTAAATTCTGACACTACTTACCCAGAGTTAGTGTCTGACTTCATGTGTTTAAGGGGTCAGCCCCACAACACGGCCCTCACTTCAGAGGCCAGTCACAAGTGTTGGGTACCTAGATTACCCACATTTATGCCTGACTTGGCTACAAATTTGGGGTCCCCACAACTCCTGCTGCTTCAGGTTTAAGAATTTGCTAGAAAGGCTCACAGAACTCAGGAAAACAGTTTATTATGTTGACCAGTGTATAAAGAATACAACTCAGGAACAGCCAAATGAAAGAAATGCATTGAACAAGGTTGGCAGAAGGTGTGTGAAACTTCCATGCCCTTTCCAGGTGAGCCACCGCGCCCCCAGTGCCTTGATGTGTTTACCAATGAAGCCCTCCAAACCCCATCATTTAGGGGTTTTTATGGAGGTTTCCTTACTTATGTAGGCATGACTGATGAAATATTGGCCATTGGGGATTAATTCAGTCTCCAGCTCTTCTCCCCTCCCTGGAGGTTGGGGGATGAGGCTGGAAGTTCCAACCCTGTCATCATGGCTTTGTCTTCCCAGAAACCAGCCATCATCCTGAAACTACCCAGGGGCTCACACACACCGGGCATCTCATTATCATACAGAAGATGCTCTTATCACTCTGGAGATCCCAAGTGCTTTAGGAGCTGTGTGCCAGGAGCCACAAACAAACCAAATATCTGTTTTCTGTTGTCCCACTGGAGGTTATGGAGATAAAGAGGACAGGAAAAGGAGACTGAAATGGAGCAGCCAGCACAGTAGGAGGAGTATAATTTTGAGGGGAGACTACTCTTGATATAAAGTGTTCCTGCTTTGCTATGTCCATTCATGACTGTTTACAGTTGACCCTTGAACAACATGGCAGCTAGAGGTGCCAGCTCTCTGTGCAGGTGGAAGCCTGTGTAATAGCTTACTATCGACCAGAAGACTTACCCATAACAAACAGTCGATTGATGTATTTTGTATATTATATGTATTATATACTGAATTCTTACAATAAAGTAAACTAGAGGGAAAAAGTGTTACTTAAAAAATCATGAGGAATAGAAAATACATTTTCAGTGCTATACTGTATTTATCGAAAAGAATCCACGTATAAGTGGACCTGTGCAGTTCAAAGCGATATTGTTCAAGGACCAATTATATACTGATATGATTTGCTTTTTAGATGATTAGGTCTATTATCTCAACTAGAGCCCAGAGAAAGAGTAAATAGATATTATGAACCTGAGGTTATAGATCAAATGCACCCTTTCTCAAGTGGGAGTGTGGTTTATTAAAGGACCACAACCGGGACTGGGAATCAGGATCCCCTGGATTCAGCAACTCTAGGTCTCAGCTGTGTGGCCTTGGGTGGGTCACTACAATTCTGTGAGCCTCAGTTTCCACATCTGTGAAAAGAGGCAGGAGAACCAAGTGACCTCTCCAGTCCCTTCTGCTCTTGAATTCTATGAAGCTCCCTTAGGCTTGTGAGAAGTTTTCACCTCATTGAAGAACTGAAAGAACACAATAAAGTCACTGACTACAAACGGACAGCCTAAAGTCTGGAGCCAAGCAAACAACCTATCATTTGGAAGAACTGTTGATCTTGGACAAAGTCAGAGTGAGTGTGAACTGTGGGAGAGATGAACTAGTGGGCTGCAGAGAGGCATGTAATGGAAGGGCATGGTTTTCTATCTTTGTATGGGAATATCATTTGCATGTTTAATGTAATTTCCAGATCATTGATCCCAAAGTGGAGATCTGCACAGAGCATGGCAGGTTGCAGTGCTACATTTGAACTCCCCTTGTTTTCCCTAGAGCCAGATCAACACCTGGTTGCTCCCACCCACGCCTCCCCAAGTCAAGCAGCAGATGCCGATGTCTGGACAGGCATGTTTCCAAGGGTCTGGCTAGTTCCCTGCTGGGTCCCCAGTGTTTAGTGCAATGCCAGGACCATCATAGCCACTCAGTACACACTTGTTGAAGGAATGAATGTTGAATGAACTTCTCAGTCTAACAGACTTGCAGGAAAAGGTTCATCAACTCAATGTGACAGATGAAGAATCCTCTCACATTTCTGCACCTGTTAGACTGGGAATCCATGCCCTTAATAAATTTGCTTAGCAGCCCTTGGGAAAGCCACATCGAGTGATGGAAGGAGCACAGAACTGGGAATCTGGATCCTTGGATTCTCGTGTTGGCTCAGCCATCCCAGGATGTGTGACTTAGAGCTGAGATGAGGTACATAGCCTCTGGAGACCTCAGTTTCCTCCAAGGAAAAATTAGAGAATAGTACCAATTAATATTTAATGGAATCCTTAGATTTTCTATTTCTTCCCTATCCTTTGTGGAGGAACTGGGTCTCACTGGAATTCAAATGCAAGTTTCCTTCTGATAATAAACATTCTATTTTGGGGCACCTGGGTGGCTCAGTCAGTTAAGCGTCCGACTTCGGCTCAGGTCATGATCTAATGGTTTGTGGGTTCGAGCCCCACGTGGGGCTCTGTGCTGACAGCTCAGAGCCTGGAGCCTGCTTCAGATTCTGTGTCTCTCCATCTCTCGGCCCCTCCCCTGCTCATGCTTTGTGTCTCTCTGTCTCTCAATAATAAATAAATGTCAAAAAAATTAAAAAAAAAATAAACATTCTATTTTGTCCAGTTCCTATCATCTTAGTAAAATTCAAATAAATCATTTTGGATTTGAAATTTTTAAAACATATGCAGTGAGTCAAAAATTCTACATATAATTTATCTTGATAATGTGTTGACTTTCTTCTATGTTACATATGAAATCTAACGCTTCAAATGATTACTGCTCCGTGAGGCATTCTCTTATCCTCCCATCCAGCAGAGACTTCTCCTCAGAGTTCCAATGCCATAGTTTCTGATGGCACAGGTGGTCTACCTCACAGCTCTCTGTATCCTAGTCTTACTTGCATTACAAATTGTCAGGTATCAGGGACTTGGATCATTGGGTAATCTCTGAAGGTGTCTCCAAGACAATCCCAATATTTGTTGCCTTTAATTTTGTGAGCCAATTACCCATGCATTTACATTGTAAATTACTTTAAAAATATGGCAAAGGTACATAAGGTAAAAACTTAAAGGTCTTAACAGAAAAGAAAATTATAATTTAAGTGTTACCCAGTGGTTTTTTTTTTTAATTGGGACTATATAAATGAAGCAATTAATTAAATGTGAGCAGCTTTTTAGGCATTGGTAATGAAGGAAATATTTCTAATGAAAAGAAACAAAGAAAATGAATACACATTTAATTCTATGTATAAATGGATAAGAATAATTATTTATAATGAAAACTGGAAGCAATTTAACTATCTAATAGGTTAAATAAATTATGGTACTTCCATAAAATCTGGTACCATGTAACCATTAATAAGAATCTTCTTGTAGAAGAATCTTTAGTCCTATAGAAGGATGTTGGATGTTTTATCTAATAAAAGTGTGAACAAAGAATATGTGTAGTAGTTTACATATCTGTAAAAATATATGTACAAATACATTAACACACACACATATGTCAGATGTGAAAAATAGAAATTATAGTAATTTTCTTTTTCTTTTTTGTTTTCTTATTTGTATTGTTTAATTTTCTATAATTAACAATGTCTTTTGCATGTAGAATATGTGCACCAAACCTATGATAAAGAGATAACTCCGTCCTGTTAAACATGTATAAATGAGACTCATAAGTACTATATATATTATTCTTATTTTTTTCTCTCAATATTTTGTTTTTCTCTTAGGTCCTACAACCTAGCACTTGAGTGTACTGTTCTCTGCAGACACAGAAATGAAGTTCAGTAACTTAGATCTGAATGCTGATCCCGGGTCAGACATTATCTGCCTAAATGACCATTGATACATTATCTGGTTTCTCATGCCTGTAACTACGTCTACAAAACATCACAAATATTGACTTATCCTGAGTAGATGAACTTTTGAGAAACAGGCTTTGGAAAACTTGGGGAAAATGATTTAAAGGTACAGCTTCCCACCAGTGACCCAACCTAAGCATTCTGTGTGGAGTAATACAAACTATAAGCCTTTCTTACTAATCCGCCATGCTGAAGTGCTATGAGTGACATAAATGTACCTGTTCCCCAAGTTGGATGTAAAAAGACCATCTGCCAGGCTGGGAATTAGTGAATTCACATGATCTCAGCTGGGCTCTGATACTAATGAGCTTTCCTAGAATAAACAGGAGGAAGATGGAGTGTGACCACAGCATGGATGTTAGTGAAGATGGCCACATTCTTGTGAACAGGTAGAGACTTTGGGCAGAGGAAAATTGAAGGCTTTATGCAGAGGGGCACATCTCCTACCACTTTTTGGTAGAATGTCCTCTGCTCTCATCTCCTTGGCTATGAGTTTTTCCTCCCACTACATGAGAAGGTGGCAGAGAGCCACCATTCCAGAAAGCTGTGATTCTAGAAAAGGCTCTCTTCCTCATTCTGACACACAGCAAGCCACAGCCCTGTTGGGTTTTCCATGAATGTTTTTCTTCCATTTTCACGGTTACTATTTGCCATTATAACTAACCTTTAAGTCTTCTTCTAGGGGATCCAGGCTTCCTCTTCTGACCCAGTTCTGTGCACCTACCTGTAGCTCCCCGTTTGCACAATACTGTGTTCTTGTCCTCTTTTCAGAAATCTCCTCTTGCCAGGGTCATTCAGGTGCTTTTATGTTCATGCCACTCTGTGTTCACCCCGCACCATAGAACATAGAGTTGTTCTATGATTAGTGCTAACTTGCTTGTCTTCCCTGCTAGACTGTGAGCTTCTAGAGGTGAGAACAGATTCTTTTACCTGTTAGTCCTCAACCATGCTGCATTACCCATGGGCACCCTTGCCCCACCATGGATGCCAACAGCCATTTTGCAGAGCAGATAGGAGATCCTGAGTAAGACCATGAATGGATGAGTGTAATTCCCACAGTCCCCACCTGGAAAATGAAAATGGATCATAACAATTTTTAGTTTCTCTTTTTATGGAAAGTCCCACTCTATGGAATTGAAAAGTTTTATAAAATGCAAAGAAATTCAATCCTAAAGAACACACTAAGTTGCAAAAGAATCAGTAGTTTAACAGCTATAGAATATCCTAATCATGTGGGGATTTTAGGGAAAATAAAGAATTCCAGTGAGTGCGTGTGTGTGTGTGCATGTGTGTGTATATGTGTGTGCTTAAAGTGGATAATTATGACTTTGTCTTTACATGTGTGTGTCCTCTTCTTCAAAAAATGGTAAACCAGATTTTCCTCATTTGGGCAAAATCTAGACTCTAAACTTCATTTAATCTATTAGCTCTGGGTCGATTTTCTCTTGGTTTAAGTGTTCCACACCTGAGAGGGCTTTCGTAACAAGGTCTTGCTGTAGCCCCTGGGGAGAGAGGTTGGAAGAGGTTTAATGGAACATGTAGCTTCTGTCACATCAACGTCAGCACGTCTGGGTACCATAGGTTGGAATTCACTGTCAAAGCCAGCTGTTTCTGAGCTCTGTTGATTGAGCTCTGGGTAGCAAGCTCCAGCAACTTTTAAAAAACTTGATGATATCCTTTATCTTTATTTACAGAAATTGCTAAGGGTAGGACATGAATTTTTCTTTACCCAACAGCATAAAAACATATCAGTCTCCCCTTCCTAATCCCTTCCCCCATCTCACCAAACCAAGACTTAAGAGCTTTCCACTGCTTTCTCTTCTGGGAGGCAGGCTGTGTGGCTTCCACTGGGGCACTGCTGTTCTCAGCCATGTAGCAATTTGGTCATTTGGTCTATTTTCCTATGCCTTCTTAATAGTTGGTTGTTCATGAGAGGCTGTGGGTTTCAGGTAGCTATTAGAGGGCAGTAGATTATCCTAATTTGCTTTTAGGAGGCCAACTTCTTTTTTAGACACAGGATCTAATTTTAGGGCACAAGACATAAGAAAGATTTAGTCTATCTCCAGTACATGTCAAGTGCTGTAGGGATCCAGAAAATGTATTGTTAAGGAGTGGCTCATCAACTCAATAAAAACATTTGAACGCTCACTATGCACATAGCTCTGGACAGATGTATAAGACATTCTCTCTGAAAGGTAATGGACAAGAAAGTTAAAACCCACAAAGTGATTCAGAGGACCGTTGGGTGTTACACAATCTCTCGTTATCTGTACTGAGGTGCTCCAACTTCAGTGTGCATGAGAATCACCTGGAGAGCTTATTGAACCGCAGATTCCTGATTCAGTAGATCTGAAAGAGGACCCTGAGCCACTGGTCTATTTGTACAGGAGGTTACAGAAGGGTAGATAGAACCAGCACAGGCTCTAGTAGTGGAGAGATTGAGGCAAGTGTGTGATTCTTCTGATTTCATTGCCTGAGTGTTGACCTAAGTGGAGCCTGGTGGGTCTTTCAATAGCCTCAGAAAGTGGAGAAGGGAGATGGAGATCCAACTGGTTTTGAAAGAGGATTGGAATATTTGGATAGGTCATGATCACAAAGAGAGGTTTTGTCGACCAGGGAGACCCTGTGAGCAGAATCACTGCACCTGAAGTGACTGGGTCCTATGTCAGGGGTCATTGCATAGACTCTGCTGGGATAGAAAGTATGTCCTCTTACTGTAATGGTGTCACTTACTGGAATGCATAAGGACTCTAGACGAAGGCCATGCTGGCTGGTACAAAATAAGAACCAAAAGGTTCTTAACTTACAGCCTCTCCACATGCAGCTTTTCAGTCCACGAACTGCTGAAGCAGGTGCAATGTAAAATGTTTTCTGAGTGTCCTCTTTGTCATGTTGGAGAAGCTCAGCTCCATCCAATCACTAGCGTTACCCTCATTTCTCTCCCTCCCTCTTCCCAGCAGTAGGACCACTGCAGTAACAGGTGTTACTAATTCAGACTGATGGCAAGGACTGACACAGATACCATCCAGTCAGATACAGTAAAGTTTACCTCTGAGTTTGGAATGCCTTATAAAATATATAGAGGAAATTCAGTGTGGGCCTGGGCACAAGTCTGTGAGCCCCTAAAACCCTACCTGCGGCTTGTGCACGGTTATGAAAGAAGTCTAAGCAAATGAGGGCCACATTAGACTTGGAGAAGTTCAGTTTACCTCCAATCCCAGCCTCTACACAAAGAGTGGTTCTTCATTAAGGCCAGTCCAGATGTGTGTCAGAGACCCACCTCACCTGAACCAGACACATTCCATTACTGCTGTTATACAAGCTATTACATGACCACAGAGGATGGCACAGTGCAGCACATTCGATCCTGAGCACTGCCCTCATTCACCACCCCAGCCTCCCAAACCATCACAGCCTGGCTGAAAGTACAGCTGCAGTGCCCAAAAATTAGACAGCATGCCCGCGGGCCCTCAGACTAGCTTTTGGGCCTACCCTGCACCTTCTTTCCTCTTTTCCTTCATCAAACAAAAATCTAGTGAACCCCTATGAAGTGGCAGGTACTCGTTAGGTTCTGCGGAGCTAAAGATGAATAAAACTCGAGTTTTTCACAGTCTAGTAGGGAAGACAAATGTGTAGACAGGTAAGAGCAGTCAATAGAAGCACAGATGAGATTCAGATGAGAAAAATTAATCCTCTTTGGCAGAATGTGGTGGCAGTGTCCTGGAGGAGGCAATTCTGAACTGGGTTTGATGAAATACACAGGAATTTTGGACACAGTTATTCCAGGCCCAGGGATGCTATGTGGAAGGGCGAAGGGGCATGGAACAGTGCATTTAAGGAACTGCAATCACACGTGTTGCTAAATCATAAGGTTGAGAATAAGGTGGGGTGGGGGGGAGGAGTGGGTGTTGGGAGATGGGACTGGGAGTGGGCCAAGTACACCTTCACCCTTTTCTGGTGTACTCTCAACAGGGAAGTCAGATTTGTCCTGGTGAAATTGGTAAAACGGAAGTAATCTTCAGATCTCTCAGCCAATAACCCCCTCACTGAGAGTACAAGCCAAATCTATGACATCCCATGTGATCTTCCCCATTTCTTCTCGGACCTCTTTTCCCTCTCTTTGCTCCTCCTCATTCACCCACTCTAGGCACGCTGGCTGACTTGCTGGCTCTCCAACAGGCTGTCGCCACTTCCTAGGATGCTTCTCTCAGATCTAGCAGTACACGTAGTAGACACTCAATATATGTTTGTTACATGAGTGGATACATATTTTATAGTGAAATCAAGATTGGGTGTTGTCCTGAAATCACTGGAAAGCCATCAAAGGACTTTAGGCAGGGGAGGAGCAAGAGGAATTTGCATCTTTATAGATCACTCTGGAGGTTGTGTGGCTTCTCTTGATTAACATGGGGGTAGGGGGTGGGGGAGACAAGCCAGGGGTTGGGAAAACAGGCTATTGAAACCATCTTGGATTGAGCCGCCTGGGTGGTTCAGTCGGTGAAGCATCCGACTCTTGGTTTCAGCCCAGGTTCATGGTCTCATGGTTTGTGAGTTTGAGCCCCATATCGGGCTTTGTGCTGACAGCATGGAGCCTGCTTCAGGTCCTCTGTCTCCCTCTCTCTCTGCCCCTCCCCTGCTCTCTCTCTCTCTCAAAAATAAATGCTAAAAAGAAAAAAAAAAAAAAGAAACCATCTTGGATTTAAATACATGCAAGGGAGCCTGAAGAGTAGCAGTGACTACTAGAGAAAGGGGTGGCTTAAATGATATGCCAAAAATGGACTTGGCATTATTTGAAGGCTAATACATAGGATAAAGGAAAAGAAGGAAGGAGTCAAGGATAACTCCCAGGGTCTCTAATCAAGAGGGGAAAAACAGGAACAGCAGGAGCAGAATGGAGATGAGGTGGTAGGAGATGAGGTGTTCAATAATACTCTTTCAACCATCCTCTGTAAATAATGAGATGGTTGCAGTCATCATTGATGTTGTGTGGTGATGCTGCTGGGAGCAGTGTGATTGGTGTATACCAGGGCTCAAGTTTCTCAGCTGAGATTTTCAATAAATCAAAGACTAAATTGAGTATTCTTTCATACTTGCAAAGAATCATAAGTGTTCATCATTTCAGGTGCTGTGGTTTCAGAGGTAAATGAGATATGCTCTGTGTCCAGTAGAATTCAGTCCAGAGACAGGAAGGTAAACAACAAAAACAATAAACACAACCCACCAAATATTAGTGCGGAGGCATGGATGAAGAGCCATGGGAGCAGAGAGAACCCCAGGTGTTCAGTGAATGCTGTTTGAGTGAGTAACTTACTGTGCAAGGGTTGGAGAGGAAGTATGGGGCTTGAAAAATAGGAAAATTGTTGATGATGTGGAGGCGGAGAGGGAAATGGGGCAGAGAATCGGATTCCAGGCAGAGAAAAGGATGTGAACAAAGACAAATAGTTTGATATGACAAACTATTAGACATGTGGGTGGGGGGAAAGTGGCTGAAGATGTCAGAGCTTGAATGGGAGAGACTTAAATGCTAATACTAGGGACTTAAGATTTGTCTTGCAGCTGTGTGTAATGGGCTATTTTAGAGAAGGGATTAATATGCAACTATGAGTCAATTTGGGTAATATTGCAGAGGATGGTTGCAGGCAGAAGGAAGTGCAGGTGGGTGGTGTTCACAGAGGCCTAGGTTGGATACAGCAAGCAGGTGCTTAGATTGGCATTATGATGTAGAAGAGAACATGGAAATGGAAAATAGTTCATTGGTGGAATTGATCAGACTTACACACTAATTTAGGCTTCTTAGAAAAAGAAACTCAGGGTGAGTCTAAATTTATTGCCTAAGAGGCTGGGTAGACAGTGATATCTTCAACCAAGGGGATTAACAGATATAGAGGAGGAGGGGGGACAATGAGTTGGACAAACTGATATTTGGATCCCTGAAATTAGAACCAGAGTGTACCTGTGAGTAGTTTGGGTCTGATTTCCCTTCTCTGGAAGGTCATTTAGGATCTAGGCTGGCATTTTTGGCTCCAGTGGGTCTAGGGCTGGTGGCAAGAGGGCCTTTAAGTCTTAGAAATGGGAGTGATATTAGTAATCAAGGGTGTGGATCAAGATGAAGTTATTATAATAGTGGCCCCAAGTGGGTCATCCAAGCAAGGGTGGCCCTGGGCTGTTAGCGGGAAGCAGAGATCAAAGCCACGGATGGGAGAAAGAAGTAAGACAGAGACACAAAGTATGGGTGGGGCCTCAGAAGACAGACACTATCCAGTGCCGAGCTCTGGCTGCTCCTCAAGGTGAGGTGGCTGGTCCTATGGAGTCCCAAGTAAGTAGACAGTTTGAACAGCTTCTTTCAGCAGAGCCATGCCTTTTTTCACTGAAAGATCAAGGCTGTATTTGTTTATTTCTTTTTACTAGGTTTACTTACCAATATGTGTCCTTTTGTAATTCATACTGTAGTCTGGACAATCTCATGGCAAAGATAGACTTGTGTCTTCTTTCTGAACATGGAGTGCTGTAGGACACCGTCAGAAAATGCGGTTCATGTTAAATGCAGGGAATGACTTCTTTCAGTTGGCAGATTTCTTTTACATTTCATAACTGGGGTGATAGGAATGAGAGAGCTGTTGAATTTCCATTCTACTCCACTGACTCTCACCCTCCTGCCTGTTTTATCTATTCATCAATAAGTATTTGAGGACCAAGCATGAGCTTAGCACTGGTGATGCAACAGTGAGAGGATATAGGTAGTCCCCTCCCTCAAGGAGCTTGCAGAGAAGACGGATGATGTCTGAGCACCATGAAGGAGACGTGTAGGGGACACAGGGGTTTGATATAGCCCAGACTACAGGATGCTTTCCTGAAGGAAGCAACATTTATAAGCCAAGGCCTGCAGGACAAGAAGATGCTATTCAGTGAGGGGAGGTGGACAGGGAGAGGGAGTGGAGGAGGATTGCTTCAGTGTGTGAAGACCTCAGGAGGAAAAGAGCAGGGACATTAGAAAAACCACAAAGAGTTTCCTCATGGCCGGTGGAGAGAGTGGGGAAGACAGTGGTGTAAGGTAAGGCTGCAAAGGTAGGCATGGACCATGTGGGCCCTTGTAAATTATACAGAGGATTTTACTTCTCTCCAAGGGGTCATTCATAGTGGCCATTGGTCCAAAAGAAAGTAACAAGAACCAATATCTTTTTCCATGTGGGCTGTGATTGTGGACCATGTCCTCCCAGGTGACATCTCATGGTGGGCCCTTGGACCAATACTCTTCCTTTCTTACAGATGGCGTCAGAGGGTCATCTCAAAAAGGGGGAGGCATGAGAAGGTTGGAGACTTCATCTTTTTTTGCTTATGCACTGAATCATTTTAGTAGTTCCTGTACATTTTAGTATAAATCTCATCAAGAACCACAGCTCCAAGTGTATTGTCAACAACCACTTAATAGAATGAGGAGCATCCTTCCCAAATAGTATGAACCAGGATCACACGGGACCAGTTTTGTTAAAGTGTGCTGAGGTCTGGTGGCAGCAGTGCTACAGTGTCTGGGTGCAGTACGTCACCCATGCCATATGGGAAGTTTCTGGATTGGGAGAATTCCACATATCTGGAAGCCTTTCCTCCCTTGGCCACCTTCAACAGCCATGTGCTTGTAGTTTGGCAGCACAACAGCGTGTTACTCATACATCAAGGGGGAGTGGTGGGGACGGGGGAGGATGGGTTTAAAAGGTGCTGCTATTTGATGAAACCAAACAATAGAAACATTCTGATACATTAAACATGTGGGCAAATGCAGGTTTTCTGGTAATATTCTCCCTCATAACAGCATATCATTGGGGTTTTTTTTTTTTTTTCAGATTTTTAACATGGAGGTTAGCCAAAAGTATTATATATTCTTTTGGTTTTATGGATCAGAGAAGCTTTATAATAGTCAAGGTAAAAATGAATTTGGAATATCTTAAAAGGAATTTGGTATGTCCATCCAGTGATATATAATTCTGATGGGTGGCTACATCTTCATTTTGGTGAATTTTTCCTTTTTATCTTTTTCTTTTTTATTTCTATCAATACTTCTTGCCTTATTTTTTAATTCTACAATCAGGTGTTTTCATATATTCAGTGGATAGAAGCTAGCTAGCACTACTATTTCTACAAATTATAAAAGGATGCTCCCTCTAAGTGAATAAAGTACAAAACAGTGTCCTTTCCAGGTGATAAATTACAAAAAGGACTCTTTCCTCCACAGCCAGGGCATAAAACTTGGCAGAGCATGGGCTGGATTTCAGCCCTTACTTGTCCCACTTGTCCCTGCAGCAGGTACTTTGTGCGGTGCACAAACTGCACAACCAGACATAGTGACCCTGAAGTTTTTTCATTGTCTTCATCTTCAGTCCCTTCATAGTTCATTTAACTCAAAAAATATTTATTAGACAAGGCACTATGTTAGCAACTTTGAAGGATATAAAGATAGGTAGATTTCAGTCCCTACCCTACAGAAATTTATAGTCTAGTACTAACAGTAAAACAAAAACATACACAAACAACTGTATTAATTCTCTCTCTCTCTCTCCATATATACATATACTATACATCTACACACGTATTTATGTATATAGTATTATATATATATATGTGTGTGTGTGTGTGTGTGTGTGTGTGTGTAATGCCTCATCCTAAAGGTGTATATGAAACTACTCACAAGAAGACCCTCACAAGAAAAAAAAACATAAACTAATGTTAAATTCATATTAGGAAATTTTAAGTTAAGAAAATTATGATCACATATAAGAATGGGGAGAAACACAGATAGTGACAATCGTGGTCAACCCAGAGCCTCAAATTCTGAGTTTCTGAGCATCCAAAGTTAAAAATGAAACATCTTACTATCAATACTTAGGTCTACAATAAATTGATCAGGATAGGCTGGGCCAAGCTGGCTTATTTCTTATTTCTTATCCTATAAATAGGCTGCAGGTTGAGCAGCTCTCCAGAACAGTGCACCATAGTGACTCAGGGGTCCAGGCCGTCTCCATCTTGCGGATTACCATTTCAACCCAAGGCTTCTGTATGGGCTGTGGTGGGGGGGGGGGGGTGGGGGAGGGAGAGTGAGTAGAAAACATGTCACTTCTGCTCACAACTCAATGGCTAGGACTAGTCGCATGACCATGAATAACTACAAAGGACCAAGAAATGTACTATTTGGTCAGGTTACCACCTCTAACACACACACTGGCGATGTAAACCTTTTCCTAAAACTGAATTCTCGAAGAACTTCTTAACATGAGACTTTATACAAGACAGAGTAGTAACAGAGGAATGAGCACTGTGTTATGCAGATTCAAGGAGAGATTTGCTTTGTTCACTTATGTAGAGTGACCAGAGGAAATTTAGTTGGAAGGTAGACATGAAATGAATTTTGAAGGATGGTGAAAACTTTGGAAGATATGGGGAGGTCAGGTAGAAAGGAGGTCATTAGCTGCAGGGAGAATGGTAGCATATACTAATTCTCTCCTGGGAACATCAAAAGGTCTAGTTTACCTAGTACCTAGGTAGTACCTAAGGGAAGGTAACCTGTGGGAAAGTCAGATTGGAATCATGGGCAGTGGCCATATTGCAGAGAGTCTTGAGATTTGTGTTTAGTAAGTATGTGAAAGCAGGAAGTCCCTGCTGCTATCATTTTAGCATATTCTACTTACTGGAGCTGCTGAGAGGGCTTTCCAAAAATCTTTAATCATGTTTCGAGGGATTATAAAAACACAGAAATCATACAGTTCCTTTTTTTCCCTCCCTTCAGACACATACCTTAGCAGCAAGGGATGTATCCTTAAATATTTCCTCAGGAAAAATTAATGAAGTGAATTAAAACAGACCTTCTTTCAAGCGGTTCCAAATGAACTCATTTCATAGCCTTTATCATGGCTTCCTTGCCATTTGGGAAATTTATTTAAGTTATTAAAAAAATTCCCTAAAATTCTCAGCTGAAAAATTGGCTTCTGTTTTTTCTACAAAGCTAACTCACCTGATTTGTCAGAACAGCTTGAAAATGAAGTGCTAACTGGTGGGTTTTATTGAAAGGAAACCAAGTGGAACAACATATGTATTTTCTTAGGAAACTCAAAAAGCTCACAGTCATGTGGCGTTCCTTGGGGTGAATTCTTTGTTATGAATTACAACCTGCTTACTGATGAGTTGTTAATAAAAAGTAGGCCTGCCGGGCCATTATTTTTTTCCACACAGTACACACAGTTTAGTTTTCTTTCTTTCTTTCTTTTTTTTTTAAGTTTTCATTAATGCAGTGAGTGTGAATAAATCTGTTTCTAATTTGTAATTGTTTTCCCTTCATCTGGACAATAATTTATTGCCAAATCTAACACTTGTCTATTATTAACATCCCCCCAACAGGAAAATGTTTTAATTTTTCTTTTTTTCCCCCTTCTTACTTTCTTGCCTTCACTCCCCCCCACACACTCCTCTTTTTTTTTTCTTTTTCTTTTCTTAAACTGATAAGAGTGTGAGACCAAAAAGTTGCAGGGTGGCAGGGGTCTTGTTTGTGGAGGTAACATCCAAATCTGAGCTCACAGAAGCCGGAGGTAACCCAGGCTCTTGCGGGCCGTCCACGTTGCATCTTAAGGCCTGCCAGCTGGAGTTGTTTGGAGCTGAGAAAATAGGCTCAGGGAAAACTGTGGAGGAAACTAGAAACAGATGGTAACCTGAGGTGGCAGGACAACTTTATTTAGCGTGGCAGTTTTAATTTATTTATTTATTTTACACACGCATCTGGTCGCGCTGGGGAGCCTCTATGCATACTCATTATTATGCTGTTAATAGTGTATCTGATTTGCCAAGGAATATTAGCAATTAAGTTCACTATGCATCCAAGTAGATTCATATTTTAGTGGGCCTTTGTGAGGCATGTTAGTGGTTAGGGTTTATGTGGAAAGGGCGTAGAGGCTGCTGTTTGAAGTTCTAGTGGTGTGGAAAATGTGTATCTACCAATTAAGGATGTTAAAGTGGCCCCACCACCAGAGAACATGCCAAGTTGTCAATAAACAGCCAGCGGGATGCTAATACATTGCTGTGGGTGCATTCTTGATTTCAGGATATTCAGGGTTGTTCCTTCATGGATGCATGGATGATGGGTCCATCATTGTTTTCATTGGAGGCCTGAGTACGGATCTAGGGATGGGTTTAGTGCATTTAATGCACGAGTCCATGTCTCCTTTTTCCATCAGTATCTCCATCAATATCTAAAATTAGAAAAATTGTTTTGTGATATTGGATACAGTTCGAGATGGAAAATTTATTTTGCAAAAACAACAAAAAAACTCAGCCTATTTTTTCTCTTAGTTCCTACTGAGTAAAATCCTTATCCTTCTGAGTTTTGTCTGGGTCTTAAATTTCTGAAAAATTGTGATTACTGCGGTGGTTTCCATTGAGTTGTCAGGGCTCTGTCTTTGGGACAGGTGGATTCTTGCCTGATTTACAGCTACTTTTGCAGAATTGGGAAGCTTAGGTAATTTGAATTATCACCTGGAAATCTGGCTAGTCTTATCATTACCCATCAGATTTGGTTTCCCCGGCTACTGGGGGCTCTTTCCCAAATGTGTGCAGAGAATACTTGATCTTCTCCAAATGCAGTGGTTGTTCTACCCTTGAATTGAATCCACATGGAAGCTGGTACCCGGGGGTATTGTATTAGTGAGCAAGACTGCCAGTTAGTCACTGCTCATCTAAAAGCCTCAGAATCTGTAAGTAAGAACCTGAAAATTTTATTGAAGCTAAATTATTGAAGTGTGTAAGAGAAACGTGTGTGCATGTGTATGTATGTATAAACTAGACTCTCCTAGATATTTGTTATGATGATGTGAAAAGGAATACCCACTCAATACCCTGTGCCTCTCAGGAAATAAGGACACTGCAGCTTTACAAATGGGAGCAGGCACTGCCATTGCAAATCTGGATTTTGCCGGAGAGTAGTAAGTGTGACATGTGGGCATGTCACCCCTGTGGGAGTCTGTTTGCCTCTGCTAGTGCTCAGAAGATGGCTGTCATCACTAAGCCAGGCCTGCCCATGGCAGCGCCACACATGAGTGCCAGCTGGCTACCTCTTCTGCAGCAGAGTGTGGGATGAGAGAACTGAGAGGAGAAACAGAAAGGAGCTGGGAACTTTAAATAAAAAATGTTGATGTCAAAGTGTCATAGAATGGCATGTTTTTCCATCCCGGACAGTAGATAGCTACACAATTCCGAACATTTTTTTGCTCAATTGGCAATTATTTATTTGGGGCCCGCTATTTGGCCACTCTAGATATACTTTCTTTTCTCTAGACATTACAGTTCTGAATACACAAAACTGTATCATGACTGGTTATGACCAGAATTCATTGCAGGGAAAAATCATTGCAGGGCTGGAAAGACTCTAACATGTATAAAGACTGAAAAGCAAAGGACTTGGGCTTTGGTGTCAAAACAACTGGCTGTGTGATGATAAAGAGGTTTCTTAACCTCTCTGAGCCTCACAGCTCATCTAAAAATATTCCTGCCTTAGTTCTTATGAGGATTACACGAGATAATGAATGGAAAGCACCTAGATAGTGAGAATGTAAGTAAACAGGCAAGAAAATCCGTTTCCTCCCTCCCATGCTCTTCTGTGGAAAATGCTCACTAAGGATTCAAGATTAGCTCATATTTTCTTCTGCTAACATGTAGCCACATGTTGATGGATTCTTCAAGACTCCTTGAGCCAGACTTAGTCACAATTGGTCAAGAAAGGAAGTTTTTCTTAGCCACCAAAGCATGATGAAGTCTGTTGGGACACGAACCCATGTCCTCCAAAGTCAACATGTCCTGATGTTGAGATTAAATGAATCCAGCCTTTTCAAAATCACAATTCACATGAAGAAATTGAGCAGTAAATTATTGCAGGCACACACAGATGACTGTTAAACCTCATATCCCTTTTAAGGACAGAGCAACGTTACAGACTATAAAGGTCAAGCCAAGAAAGAATGGAAGCAGCCAGGAAGCTTTTTGATTAGAGGTTCAAATCCGAATGAAGGAGGAGCTCTGTGATTTCCTTTGAGTGAAGGGGTGGACTGGTCTCACGTGTTATGCTTCCGACTTGCTAAACATCTGTCTCCTTCAGTTCCTTCCCTGGAGGATTATTTAAATAGTCTCTGTTTTCTCACCATAGGCAACCTGGGCTGGAAAATCCTCTGCAGACACAATTTTTATATATATATATATATATATATATAAAAATCAGTGCATATGTGTTTGTGTGTGCGTGTTAAACCACACTTAATTCTTCCCTTTGGCCCTGATTTTTAGGACTCAAGCCCAGAAACAATAGGAGCCTAGCACCTTACCATATGATGTCTTTCGTCTTATTTTTTAAAGCTTGTTAAAAAAAAGTCCTGATCCCTTGAGTTCAAAGCACTAATATGTCCCACACCTCCTGTGGGACCTTCTCCAGCTAGGCCTCTTGTTGATGCATCTAGTCATGTCTTCCTACATAGTCTACTGGTTTGGCAACATTATCAGCTGGTATCTGGCTCCCTTCTACCACCAGGGACTCTTCAGACCTCACAGTTCTTATCACATTGGTGGTTTCCCTCTCTGTGCAGTATTTTGTGTGTGTGCGTGTGCGTGTGTGTGTGTGCACACACATGCCCATGTGTGCACACCCATGTCAAAATTCAAGTTTTTACTATCTCTCTCATCATCTCCAGAGGGAGTTTGGCCTTCCTGTTCTGTGTTTTTCACAAGTCTGGATATTTTCAGCTTCCACCATACAACTTTATACATTCCTTGGTCTGGATATCACTTGTGGATCAGGAAGCATACTGATGCATCTGTGTCCTGTCCTCAGATGAATAAAACTGGTTTTTAAAAAAAGCCCACAGCATTTCCATCATGTCTTCACCAAAGAAAATGGCTGCTACTCTAGTTGTGCCTAGTTTTCTTCCCCCTGAGTTCTGAGGGGCTTGACAGATGGGTTGTGGGTGAAGTGTTGTAGAATCTGTCACTATGGTTGGACACATGTGTTCTTCATTGTGGGACTACACAGTTGGCTCAATCCCTGAAGCTGGCAAACAAGCTGATGTCTCATTTGGGGAAAGATTCCAAAAGTATCCAGGTTAAAAGTCAACTTGCCCCATTTTTGCCGGAGGCTCAACTTTATGGATCAATCATTGCAGCCCTTTTCTGCCTAGTAGAGACTTCTCTTCTTCATTTTGTATCTGGAACTTCTAATGAAAAGAACAAGAGAACCAACACTAGATGCCTAAGAAGAGAGCCTCCTGGCTTGTGAGTGAAGAAATTGGTGAGACAGAAGAGGGGAGGACAGTACAGTATGGCTCTCCAAGGACTCCCATGTCCTAATTCTAGGAACCTGTGAATATGTTGCCTTACACGGCAAAAGGAACTTTAAAAATATGATTAAGTTAAGGATTTTGAAATGGGAAGATCATCTTACATTATCTGAGTGGGCCCTAAATGTAAACACAAGGATGACAATGGATATGGAGACTGGAATGATGTCCCTACGAGCCAAGGAATGTTAACAACCTCTAGTAGCTGGAAGAGGCAAGGGACAGATTGTCCCCTGGAATCTCCAGAATGGATCATCCCTGTTGACACCTTGATTTTATTGGAGGGCCATGATTCCCTAAGGGTAGAACATCTTTGTGTGTGTTCCTTCCCAGAGAGGAAGGAACTTTGTGAGGACAAAGTCTGCAGAACTTTGTGAAGTGTTCTTTTAGATGCCCCATAAAAATAATTATCTTAATTGGACTCTGGACTCTACTAGTGGCTGTGTCTTGTTTCCCTCTGGGTCTTTCATACATAGCAAATGACTCAAGTCTAGAAAATTCTCAGGAAATATTTGTTGTATGAAGAAATAATCAACCAACTAACTGAATGGGTGATTCCTCTTGCAACAACAACTCTGTCTTGTAAACTGTTCAGGTAAAGTGAGACCTGTCTCTAGAACTGATCAGAGACTGAGCCCCATGGTTGGTAAACTTTGTTCCAGGAATTTCTGGGGTGGAGGTGCCCAGAGACTTCTAAACTTCATCCCTGGGCCAACTTCCTTCTCAAGGTCTGCCCTGCCCATCACTCTAAACTGGCTTAGTTGTATGAGCCTTACTACAGGACAGTTGGCTTTCCCTCCTTTATCATAAAGGTGGCAGTGTGTTGTAGCTAAAACATCCACCATGCCAATAGGGGACAGGATTGACTACACCATGGTTAGTGAATCCAAACACTTCATGAGGAAGAAGGATGATGTTGAAGGCTCAGTGCTGTTGCCTAGATCCTCGTGGAGATTGGAAGTCAGAAGAAAGCCCAAGGAAAGAACTGGTTATACTATTTCCAGAGGTGTTTTCAGATCAGAAATTTGCTTCCCCCACTACCTTCCACTTCCAGAGATTATGAAGACATGATTTTCTACAGGTCATGTTTCTTCTTTTCACTCTAAATATGACACTCCCCACCACCCCCTGCCACTGGGCTTGTATATCCTAATATAGTTATATTAATATAACTAATATATTAGTTATCTAATATATTTAAAAAATATATTCCCTAGAGGGAAAGCTAGTTCGAATGAATACAAACTCTGTCTTTAAAGAGATAACTAAGGTTAAATGGGGTTGTTAGGGTGGGCCCTAATCCAATAGGATTGCTGTCCTTTTAAGAAGAGGAGAGGAGATTAAGTCACAGAGGTACAGAAGGAAGCCCATGTGAAGACACGGGGAAAAGATGGCCATCAGCAAGCCAAGGAGAGAGGCCTCACCTCTGACAACTTGATCTTGGACTTCCAGCGTCCAGAACTGTGAGGAAATGAATACCTGTTTAGGCTGGTCTGAGGTACTTTGTTCATCTGCAGCCCTCCCAAACTAATACAATAAATATCCTGGAGGGGGGAAAAATGGAACTTTGAAAAGGATACAAATTTACTTAAAATACATATTGTCCAAATGTGTTGGACATTTGTATGTATGCTTGGACAATTGTTAACAGTGTTCTTTCCTCCTGAAACTACATTTTACAAATAAAATATAAATATGTTAAAATTTCTTTATATATATATATATATATATATATTTAATGTTTATTTTTGAGACAGTGTGAGCAGGGGAGGAGCAAGGGGGTCTGGGAGGGGTGGTGGGGACAGAGGATCCAAAGCAGGCTCTGCCCTGATAGAGGCTGATGTGGGGCTCAAACCCATGAACTGTGAGATCATGACCTGAGCCAAAGTTGGACGCTTCACAGACTGAGCCACGCAGGAACCTCTAAGTGTGTTAAAATTTCTTGAAAGCTTTTTTCTTATAAATAGATCAGCTATGCTCCCTACAAACTTTCTATCCTATTAATTCACTTAGCAGATTATTTATTTCTTCATTGAGAGTAGAAAAATAAGTTTAGACACAGTGCAGGCAAATGATCATATAAAGGAAAGAATAAAAATTAAGTTTTCACATATTTCAGGGATTTAAAAACTGGCTTAATCTGAGTAACAATCTCCTATGTGAAGCATATCTAGGGAATGGCGCTCTCTCTCTGTCTCAGACAATATTTGCGTGAATTGTCCATGTGTGTTTCATGCTTGTTGGTCTCCGGTGGTGGGTGTCCTGCTGTGTCCAACAGTTGGGCATAGTCTATAGTACGGTGGTATTGCTTCCCACGGCCATGAGTTTCTGTGCTGCAAATAGCCCAAGATTATTTGTGTCTTTGTTTTTTCCTTCATGGAGAGAGATGGACTGAGGATGGACTTTGTAGAACCTATGTTCCCCTTTAAGCTTATTTGTAAAAGGAGCTGACATTGCTTCACAAGGTTGCTTTGCAAAATGCCCAGGAAAGCACTCCATCTGAACACGGACTTCTGCCTGCCTCCGATGTGGGCTGAGCACCTGCAGCTTCTCCCACCACCCAGGTCACAGCAGGAAAGCAGGGGAATCCCTCCATCCTGCCGGCAGATCAGTGGCCCCCACAGGGCACTTTGACGATGCAGGAGCGCGGTGGGGCCTCTCTGCCAAGTTGGTTAAATGTTCATGTCACCAGCTGGTGGGTGTAAGGGCCTTCTCCCCTTTTACCTGGTTTCATCACCTCAGCCTCCTGCCCCGCTGAGGTCCATGAGCTGAGGAAAGCGGTGTTGCAAAGGTCTGCGAGGCAAAGGAAGGGAATGAGGATAGTTATAGAAAGAAGGTAGAACCAGACTAGAAAAGAGGATTCTTTTAGGGTAGAAAAGAACTTGGGCTGGGAAAAAGGACCCTGAATTGGGATTGTTCTATGAGAAGTTTTGACCAGTTCTGAGAGGAGGATTCTTGTGAAAGGGATTTATTAGGACATGCTCCCAGGGAAAACCTACAGGGGACAGGAAAGCACGATTAGAGGGGTAAGAGACTAGCAAGGGCACAGTGTTGACCAAAGGCCCCTGGAGAGAAACTATCCTTTCTATATTTCTGTGTAACAAATTGCCTCAAATATACATTTATATTCCCTCAGAATTTAAGTGGGTCAGGATGTCAGGAGAGGCATGGCCAGGCAGTGCTGGCTCAGGGTCTCTCACCTGCTTGCGAGCACGATGTCCTCAGGGGCTGCATCCCTTGAAGGTTCATCTGGGGTGGGAGGATGCCTTGTGAGGCAGCTGACTCACACGGCTGGTGAGTGGGTGCTGGCTGGTGGTGGGAGGCCTCAGTTCCTCTCCACAGGGGCCCTCCCAAACTGCCTAACTGTCCTCACGACGTGGGTGTCTCCCGAGTGCAGAGTCCAAGAGAGAGAGCCAGGCAGGAGCCAGGCCTTTTATGACTCAGCCTTGGATGTCACCTAGCATAACTTCCTTCATCTTCTATTCTTTGGAAGCAAGTCACTGTCTGGCCTGCATTTAAGGGAAAGGGAATTAGCCTCCATGTTTTGAAGGGAGGAGTGTCAAAGAATTTATGGACATATTTTAAAACCACAGCAGTAACTTTGGCTCAGCCTTGCAGGGAAGCACTGAAGATCACATAGTTTACCCATCGGAGTGGTTTCCACAAGCACCAAGGGAGCGAGAGTACTGACACCCTCGCACCTGCCTGTTACTGCTTAAGGGCTACCTGAGGTGAGAGACCCATCACATCCGAGGTTCCTGACTTACAAAGCGGGCAAAGTGGGCACCTGAGAACAGCCCTTGGATGAGTGACACAGGTGCTGGCTGTGGAGAGTGGACACAAACCGGAAGGTATGTCTTGGCCAATGTGGTAGAGGGGTCTGAGGGGATGACAGGCAACTCACTGACAAGGTCAGCTTCAACCAGAAGGCACAGTGTCTGATTCAGCACAATAAACAGAATCTTCTTCACAGGGTGGCTATTCTGTTTATACGTTTGTTAGAGGAGTAACTCTGTGATGTGTCTTGCTGGCCTCCGGTCCAGTGGTGGTTGGGGGTGGGGGATGCTGTGTTTGTAGTTCTCCAGAATCCTTTAATGGGGTCATCCGGTTACAGAGATTCTGCCTTACCTTCCCCTTCTTGTGTGGTTCCATCTCTAAGCAGAATTCCCCATTATCTCCGAGAGCCTGAGAGCAGATGTCAGAAAACTACATAAGGAAATAAAACGACAAAATAGAACGAGGCGGATGCTTGCCCAAAAGAGCAGGGGAAGGAGATGGCTGGACACCAAGGGTTATTAATAACACTCTGTACTTTGATGGTGTCTTTCATCTGAGCCTTGAAGAGCTGCATGGCCATTTAAGTAATCCAGGGTTATTTTCTTGGATAGAATCTTTAAATCCAACAGGTCTTTTGAAAGTTTGGTGCTTTGAATATTTTACTCTTTCTGGATTGTTCTCAAGGGAAAAATGATTTTGATTTATAAATCGAATGGAGGTTTTTAAAAGTCAGTTATTCCTTAAAACAATAGATAGTGCGCTGCCTTTGGCAATATTATATGGAATTCACATGGGTTTTTTTCTTCATTTTTCCGTCTCAAAGCTGTCTCCGTGAAATTATTTAAGTAAGTGATGGAACATTTCTGTTCAGCGGGGAAAACATATCTGAGGGTCCCGCCTGAAACTGGAATAACCGTTGGTTCCCGTCTTCTAACCATCTGTTAATCCTGTCTCTTGACATGCTTGATGACCAGCTGCAGAGGTCCTTCTGTTTTCTCTGCCATACACCCCTAGCGAGGGAGCTGGGCTGCAGCAGTGAGGTGGCCCTGGCAACAAGGAGAACAGGCCATCTCTAAACTGATACCTGGCTGAGCCAACAAGCTGATTTGCCCTCAAGATACTTCACCAAAGAAGCCAACTACAGGAGAGAGACATGAAAGGCTCCACCCTGACAGCAGCTAGAAGCAGGTCTCCCGCCCGTGCTGATGCCTACCTCAATTAGAGTCAGCCAGCACCGGGCACGCAGCGGCTTTCCCTGGCCTCCTGTTAGCATTTGACCGTCTGTGCAGAAGCATGGGATGCAATGGGGAAGAGACTTGGGCTGTATCTCATTAACTTGTCACATCTCTTCCCCCCGAAGTGAAGGAGGGTGTGTTTTGCCTACTGAGTGGTCACTGATTGTTTCATCACCGAGTCCTGAGCTGAAAAGGGCTGCAGCATAACAAAGCCCAGATCCGGGAAAAAAAAAAAAAAAAAAGAGAGAGTTTTACTGCCAGGGTTGAAACCACAGCAAAGGACATGTCTCTGAGGGGTCAGGGATTCACCTGCTGTCCTCTGCAGAGCCTGCCTTGTTTCTCCAGCGCTCAGCATGAGGAGTGTTTCTGGGCCTCACAGGCCTACAGAGCGGACTAACAAGGGATGTGTTTGCAGCTGTCAGGAGGCTGGTTGCTGCTGCGCTACGGATACTCCGGACCGGACAGTCTTTTCTGGCTGATGTTTTCTTTTTTCTTTCTTTTTTTTTTTTTTTAATTGGGAAGCAGGAAGTTTTCCTTTCCTGGCAGGTCCCAAGCATTTGGAATTACCAACTACTTCCACTAGGTGGCAGCACAAAGCACAGCCAAAGGTTCTCAGGCAAAGGGCTGGGTGTTAACAGGCCCAGGGCAGCCCAGAGGGGCCTCCTGCCCCCTCAGCAAGTGTCCATTCTGTCTCTTCCGTTTCTTTGAGAAAAAGCCATTCAGAGGCTTGTGTTTTGCAGACTGTTTCAGCAGTGGCCCCAGCTTCCTCCCAAATGGCATACTTTACATAAGAAGTGAGATAATAGTTTTTGCCCCAGCTTTATTTTGATATAAAGCAAGAAATTATAATTCCCTTTGTGATCATGCTACATTGCCTTTTTATACTGCGTGTAAGTCTGTGGAAATGAATGTTTTTCTCTTGAGGAAGAGATTCTGCTCATCCCTTAATAATTCCTTTCTCCTAGAGGGTTTGTCTAGGAGATAGTCCCTTACTTTGGTTGAGTCTGGATCTCCTGGGCCCCACAACATTTCTCCAAGCAAGAGAAGAGTTAAAGAGGAGTTCATGACGAGGTCCTGGCCCTTGAGGGATTAAAAGTCTCCTGAGAAAGCCCTGGGGGACCCAAATAAATGCAAAAGCCCACTTCATTTACATTCTGTGAAGTTTGCTCTAGTTTTCTGTCTCATTGCCTTGACATTGAGTTCTAACATGCTTATGGAGGGGCAATCTGTACAACCTAACACCACCTAACATCAGCTCAATTAGAACTGGGAAAATTTAAAAACCCAAATGTTGATTCACTAATGTATTCCTTACAACTGTGTTTCTAAGCTCCCTTCACGTTTCTCCAAGTCTTCCCCACTCCCAACCCCTTGTCCTCTCCCTGTGCTGCTAAATTCTGTGAGACAGAAATTTCTGGTTCACCTGAGTTCACTGCCCCCAATTCTCTCACTCACCCTTCTAAGTTCTATCATGCTCGCCATTCAATCCATTGAGGTGTTCACATTCCTAGCCCTGTCATAGCCGCCAAGCTGCAATTCCACTTCACTGGTCTCCTGGACATTCTACATCATTATCCCATGACCACCATTATCCAGATATATCTAAAATCAAACGTGTCCGCTCCATGAATCAGAAAATAGCCAGAATTTTATGTGCCAATTTTAATGCCATCTCTGTTAACAACCTAAAAAATGTGGTGGTGTCTCTGTGCCTCCTCCTTCTCCCTTCCCCCTCAAATCCAGTAGATGTGGCATCTCCCTCCTTTTTTGTATTTCTACAACGCCAGCATGGCATCCGTGTACTGGAAAGAGCCTCTCACTTGGAATCCGAAAGGTATGTGGATACCTTTTGTCAGCTATGGAACATTAAGCAAGTAATTTTTGCAATGCTATCCCAATGTCATAGAATAAAATCGTAGCATCCAGAGATAATGGGCCTTTGGGGATCATATAATTCATTTCCCTTTATTTGTGAATTAAAAACCAAGTCCATGAAATGAGTTATTTGAGGTCTTTGAGCTGAGATCGGATACTAGGTGTTTAGAAGACCAGGATAGGGCTCTTTCTTCTGATCCACTGGGTCTTCAGGAGCTCCCCATTAAAACAGATTGGGGTGCCTGGGTGGCTCAGTCGGTTGAGCATCCAACTTCGGCTCAGGTCATGATTTCACAGTTTGTGGGTTGAGACCCGCATCGGGCTCTGTGCTGATGGCTCAGAGGCCTGGAACCTGCTTCCAATTCTGTGTCTCCCTCTCTGTCTCTCTCTCCCTCCCCCACTCTCACTCTGTCTTTCTCAAAAATAAACATTGAAAAAAAATATTATTTATTTATTTATTTATTTATTTTTGTTTTTCATTTTATTTTATTTTTTTTCAATATATGAAGTTTATTGTCAGATTGGTTTCCATACAACACCCAGTGCTCATCCCAAAAGGTGCCCTCCTCAATACCCATCACCCACCCTCCCCTCCCTCCCACCACCCATCAACCCTCAGTTTGTTCTCAGTTTTTAAGAGTCTCTTATGCTGAAAAAAATTTTTTAAATACAAATGTGGCTTTAGGAGGAACAACACATGAAGCCATTGCTGTTACTAAACAACAAGACCATCTCCCACTAACCCTCCTGAAACAAAAGAAAGTTCACTTTTAAAGGGAGCAAAGGTAATGAGCAGAGTCTAAAGAAAGGCAGCATGAGCAGCTGTGTCAAGATTATTGGCATCCTTTTGATCTTTTTCCTATAACCTGTCTATAACATTACCTGTCCATAACATTGCCTCCCTCTCTTCCCCCACCTTGGGTTAGGGAGACATGACCCCACCCTCCCACCAGGACCAAGCCTGTCTGGCCTCATTCCATCTGCATATTCAATATTCTGGGCCTGTTACTGATGGATTGATTGGGGGAGGCACATGTCTTGGACAGTGTGTGAAGCTCAAGGTTTTTGCTTGGTCTGCCGAGAACTAGAAGTGACCCACGGAGCTCCAAGCATCCTTCCTCCACTCTTGAGGGAAAATCTGCCAAAGACCAGAATTGAGAAAGGAGGGCAGAGAAATCACATCTTGATGACATCATTCGAGCCCCTGGATTAAGCTTTGTGTAGAACCAGCCCTACCTTTGAATGTTTTATGAGCCAATAAATAAATTCTTTTTTTTTTTAAATGCAGTTTAAGTGAAGGTTTCTGGTACTTATAATTTAAAAATTCCTTGCTGCTATAGTTGGGGAAAGGTAAGATTTTACATATATATATATATATATATATATGTAAAATCTTACTACATATAAATAATTTTACTACACACACACACACACACGCGCGCGCGCGCACTCATAAAATGATGAGGAATAGGCCAAAAGGGGGATAGTAAAACCCATCCTTTCCCACCCATTTAGCAGCTAATCCATCTCCCTAGTCTATCCTGGCCTGGCCATCCTGCTCCTGGGAATATGCTCCCAGACCTGTCTCAGAGAGAATCCCCTGGGAAGGAACCCCACCTGTTCCTCCCATGACAAGGAGGAGAGAACCTAGTGTTCAGGTTTGGACTGAGAGTCAGTTCAGGTTTGGACTGAGAGTTTGGACTAAGAGAAGCCTGTGATGCCCAATGGGTTTTAGGGGCTGTTAGAGAAAGCATCTGAGGAAGAACAACAGTTAATTGTGGGTGGGTCATAGTTTGGCAATGGGAAAAGAAGAGTGTGCTCAGATCTGGGGAATCCAGAGTGCAGTTTGGGAGAATGAAGTTAGGTGAGGGAAGAAGAGAAAAAGGAGATGAGGAATGAACCATGATAAGTAGACTTTCGGTCTCACAATTCAGGATTTATGCCTGATCTGAGACCAGGATGTTAAAAACTTCCAAAACGTGCAGAAAGGTAGCAGGGAGTAGAGAAAAGTGTTAGGTATGTCCTATCAGGCAGATTCATCATTTGCTGCTTTTGGTGATGCGTGCAGATGTTGCACAGGAGATATTATGTAATAATTAATCTATTTTCTGTCTGGTGGTCTTTGATAGTAGCACTTGAGGAATGACATAAAAGTCTCCACTATACTTATAATATGCTGAGACTTGCACCACATGTTTTATGCAGCCATATGAACCTGCAGAAGCAATTGCTGAGTGAAGTTGAGCATGTATTTAAAACATGTGAGGAAATGTTTTGTGTCTCAATATACTAATTTTACTACCTATAGGCTTCATCTTTCCCTTACCTCTGGGTTTTGTTTTTTTTAAGTCTACATCATGTACACGTAATGGTGTCATGCATCTAACAGCCATTTGTTGTAACCCTGTGGTAGTCATTAAGACTGTTTTCCAAATACTTGGGGCTTCCAGCCACATGGGAGAATTGCACTTTCCCTCTTCCTTTGAACTTGGGCATGGCCATGTGACCTATCTGGACTAATGAAATGTGAGTGGAAATAATGTGGCAGAAGCATTAAAACCCTGTGTGCAATTTGCGTCTCTTTTTTGGGTTTGTTGTTGTTGTTTAACCTCTGGCATGGTGACAATCAACAGTTGGAATGGTGTCTGCTCTGTCAGTTGGAGTCTCTGAGTGACTCTGATGAGCAAAGCTATCTCACTGCTCCATCCAACCCCAATGGGCTTGTAGCCTAAGCAAGAAATAAATCTTTGTTGTTGTAAGGCATTAAGATTTCGGTGGTTGGTGGAACAGAACCTAATTCGTCCTGATTTATTTAAAATCAAAAATATTCTGGCAACTGTGCTTGAAATTGGGATGAATCAGGTGCCCCTTAGCCTAAAGTTTTTCACCATGTTGAGAAATGATGTGAAGAAAAATTATAGCAGGCTTAAAATACTTAAAATACTATCAATTAAAAACTTTAAAATATTTTATGATTTACTCTTAATGTCTTTAACTCTGATATAACTATTTTTGTTAATACTATTCTTTATGTATACATATAGATATACTCATGATTTTTAGGCAGTTATAATTATATTGGAGGTACTTTGGGGATTTTACTGTCTTCTTTTTTTTTAATATTTTTTTTAATGTTTATTCATTTTTGACAGAGAGACACAGAGCATGAGTGGGGGAGGGGCAGAGAGCCAGGGAGACACAGCCTCCAAAGCAGGCTCCAGGCTCCAGACTGAGCTGTCAGCAAAGAGCTCAACGCAGGACTCGAACCTACGAACCGTGAGATCATGACCTGCGCTGAAGTCGGCGCTCAACCAACTGAGCCACACAGGCGCCCCCGTTTTCTTTAACATTATTGACAAATACTTCCATAGGTTTACATTAGTCACCGCTGTTATGATGGCCATGCAAGATTAAATTAATTTTGATCCTATCACATTCTTTGGCAGCAAGTTACAGAAAAACTCAACTCCGACTGGCTTAAGTTGTAAGAAAGTTTAGTATTTCACAGATGTGGAATATTTCAGATGCAATGGAAGTTGCAGCTCTGGGTTGATTGATTTAGTAACTCAGTGTTGTCATCAAGGACTCCGGTTTTTCCATTTCTCTGGTGTGTTCTCCTCCATATTCATTTCCCCCTCAGGTGTGTCTGAAGATGGCTGCAGCAGTTCCAGGGACCACATCCAGCACCGTGCCCAGGATCAGAGGATGAATTGTTTCTTCCTGTTTCTTTTACTTAAGCAGAGATACCTTTCCCCAGAACTCCTGAGAAAACTGTTCCTCTCATCTTAATGGCCAGAGTCGAGTCCTATGGCCATTTTATAAGCCAATTACTGGCCTGGGGGTAGAATTATTATGGTCAGCGTAGACCACAATGTCCCCTGTGGACTAACCATAATTAGATAACCAATTGCTTATTACTGAGTGTTTAGGCTGTTTCTTGTTTCCATAGTACCCGTGATACTGCTGGAAACAATCTGATTTATGTCCTTTCTCCTCTCTCCCTCCTTTCAAGTTTTCCCAAAGATGGAATTTCTGGGTCAAAAGGAAGAAGTATTTTTACTGTTCTTCCTATGTGTTACTAAAATATGCTTCAATCTGGTAAGCAATGTACCACAGTGCAGTGGCACCAGCCCTTGCGAATCATGTTGTGTTTTTATCTCTAAAATATGCTGTCGAGTAGTAGGTTGTTACTGGTTTGACTTACAGATCCTTAATTACGAGTGAGGCCGAACATTTTTCCGTAGTTTGTTTGCTCTTATTGGAATGTGTTCCCTTAGAAGGTAGCTCCCTCTGGCACAAGAGTCGGAAATGTTGAAGTCTCAATCCCCCAAGTAAACTTGGCATCTGGCTCCACCTCTGACACAGCAACGATGGAACTAGAAACTGACTCAACATAAAGTAAATGCTAATTATCCAGAGACTCAAATGATCCAGATGGAACCCATGGGAGACCCTTAACAGAGAAATGTCACCAAGGCTCTAGGCCAAACGAAAGGAATTGCAGCACTTGGAACAGGATCCTTGGAGAGCACTTAAACACAAATTATTTTTATTACCATATGAAATTATTGAGTTAGAGGCATCAAAAAAATTTAAGATGATATTCACATTTAAAAACTTTGAAGAATGGCCTTATCCTCAAAAGACTGTCTCTGAAGAAAATGAAATGAGATAGAAGGCTATTTATGCCTGGGGTTAGCACAGGGTTTCATAGCAGACCCATCTCCCTTCATTGAAACAAAATAATCTTCGGAAATAATTTTGTTTTGGATGGTACAGTTGTCTTTGTTTTAAACCAGTTTCCTGCTTCCCGAATATCTTGATTCCATAATACAGTAGGCTTAAGATGTTTATGTTATCATTTATAGGGAGTGCCATAGAAGATTCTGAGGGATCTCTGAGCTCCTTGACATTGTTTGCAAAATGTTGTGTGCATGTGCATTTTTCACAAGAGCTGCTCATGGCTTTCAGGAGACCATAGAAAGTCCCAGAGACACCCTGCTGCTGTTCTCATCCGTTTCCAATTTTTACTACAGCCCCCGGTCACCCTTCTCCCACTCTTCAGTTTGCTTCCTTTCTATTATTTTTTCACTCAGTTTCCCTGAAAAACTAGGGTTTTGGCTTGGGCTGCCCTACTTAGGTTTTCATCTCTCTGCTAGTTTGAATATTGTATGTGACTCCTTTTTCTTCATACAGGATGGCCAGGGAACAGGATTTTCTGGTTAATAGGTTACACTGAATGCATAACTTTTAAAAAATGTCCTAAAACATATTCAAGTGTATTAGATATTATTTATTCATTCTTTGGCTGACAAGTCACTCAAGGATCTTTGGTTGTCTCATCTCAACATTGTAAAAATTACTTTTCTTTCAATGTAAAAGTAAAGCGTCACTTGTTCTTTCTGGAGTTTTCTTTGGGTTCTTTGCATTTATGAAGTGCAACAACATTATGGAAGGCCGACAATGCCTCAAAGGAGGAGAACCTCTTGCCTGTCCCTCACCACCTCAACAGCATCATTCTGGCTTTAAAAATTAGAAAAGCACATGTATTATCCTTAGCCCTAAAAATACTCCACATACAGAAAAAAGCTCTTGTTGAGTTCAGAGACTACAAAATTTTGGATATTTGTTTCAGTACTAGAATCTCAGGAGTATATTTTTATCTATTCTAGAGAGTGACAAAGAATAAAATAGAAGTATAAAAGTAGTTCTTGTGTTTTAGAAACAAAGAGATATAAGTGGAAGGATAATCAGAAAAATAGCCCTCTGTCAAAAGAAAGAGTCAGAAACACAAAGCCTATAATAAAATCTGAATCAGTGGAGTACAGTGCAAAGGGGACAGCTGTCTCCTTTATTTTTAAAGATACGATCATTCAGGGGACAGAGAGAAAGGCTCTTATGTACTTGCCAGATAGGCAACATGTGATCCCTGGCAGAGGACCCCATCTGGGTGGAATATGGAGAGACAACAAAGGGGCAGGGGCTTTTACCTTTTCTGTAAATCCTAGACCCAGTGCTTGAGAACTTCGTGGCAAGAGTTTGTGCGGAGATGGGCTGTAGATTCTGGAATGCTAGTGCCCTCTTGCCTGCTGACCATGGCTGGGACTTGAAGAGGGAGCCCACCTTAGTGATGTCTGTGAAGTAATGGGTGAGATTTTAGGAGTTGTGATGATTAGTGACTCAATGCTCCAAGGAGAGAGAGTCTACCCCGTACCTGGAGTTTGGGGGTAGGGGGTGGTGCACATTGCTAGCTACTGTCCTCAGCCATAAGGCACACCCAGGGACATCATCTTGCTTAGGAGGGTAGCAAATCAGGAGAGAGAGAGAGAGAGCACTTTAATTCCACAATGTAAGGTGGGTATTTATTAGTTGGTAACAAAAATGTGCATCTGGAGAATTTTATTTCTGGAATACACATTTCTACACAGGCAGACCCACTCTGAATTTAATTATTTTCTCTTCCCATTCACATTGTTTTCCCTGTTTGTATTTAATATATTTGATGGTTTTTTGCTGGTATTTGCTTTTCAATATTGTCTCTCCTTTTCTCTGAGTTCCTTCCGATGATCACCTATTTCTCGCTTCTTTCCTTTGTCTCTCTTCTTCAATAACCTCTTTCAGCCTTTTTCTGATCAATTCAGTGAAGCCTGTTTTAATACTGTTTAAAGCCAGTACTGTTTAAAGCAGGGTCCCTTTTGTTTTGGCAATTAAGAGAGCTGAAAATTCTATGTAAAAAATCCCTCTCCCTGGAGTTGCCAGGGTGGCTCTGGTGACATTGGAGAGAGCTGAGCTCTGCCTGGGAAGATGGACGGGGTTTAGGTAGCTGAGAAGATGGCATACAGTATGGAGTAGGGCTAAAGTGAAGGCACTTGCATATATGACTTTTACCAAATACTTGGCACAGTTTTCTATGTACAACTTAGTTTTGAAATCTGAGAGGGGTTAAAATGAAGAAATGGTAAGCCTGCATTAGGATTTGGGTAGCTGGAAGTGTGGTCTGATCCTGAAAAGCTTAGGCACCTATAGGCCAATGCATAAAGAATGAGAATGAGAAGAAAAATTCTAGAAATCTCTCAACATGGTGAGTGCAGGAAACAATGGGAAATTTGCTTCCAAGCAAGCCTGGATAAGACTGTGTTTACAGCTGTGAATGTAAACAAGGAAACCGAGCACAGTGCTCACAGCATGAGTGCGACATCATGTTTTTGTTACAAGGACTGAAAACTATGCATAAAAATTGGAAGATTATTTGGTATTTAAATACAAATGTGAACTTAGTTACAAACCTCTAAAGATGCATTTAATTTTACAATTCCTCTTAACTCTGGCATCTTGTAGCAGGTATTTATTCTTTAACCACCCGTGCCTAATTTTTGACCTATCAGGCTTTGTATTGGCTCAATAAAGTAAATAGATATTTAGGTCAAACCAGAAAGATATCACAACATTGCTTGAATGTTATGTGCCCAAAGGGAGAAGGCTGATTCTGACAGCAGGGATTATAAATGTTTTAAAGTAATTAAAACCTGACTTGCCTTACTTGATGTATGCCGTTTTCAAAATGTCTAATTGTTTGCACAATTTAAAATAAGGGGAAAAAACATGGCAACTTTACTGAGCCAAGAGGGAGTTGTTTGAAATGGTTCAAGTTATGTTTAGATTCATGGAGGGGTATTTGAAAGAGCTCTGAGGCTGCTATAAAGGATATTTTTTCAGATGATTAAATGCAAATATTGTTTAAAAGTGCTTAAGAAAATGATTTTAGAATAAGCAGGAAATAAGAAAAGATGGAGTGGGTAGCACAGGAGTGAAGGAGGGGATTGTTTGGGAGGGATTTCTTCTCCCGCAGTGACCCAGTCTTGATCTCACAGGATCTGAAGAGTCTTTGTTCTTCTGGAACTCACCGGCAGGAAGGAAGATGAGGACGCTGAGGCAGCACTTAGGCCTGAGGGAACACCCAGCCAAGAAGTGCCTACGGTGCTCCCTCCTCACTTTCCTCTCCAAGCTGGCAGGCAATGCCTACTTTCCCTAGGATGCCTGAGGTTTCCGAGTTCACCCGCGTACACAGAGCCCTGAGCAATTATGAAGACCCATCCAGATCCCCACGTGTCTCCTTTCTAGTATTTGATACTAAAACCGACATCACAATGCCCACACCAAAAGACCAGCTGGAAATCACAGCTCTGATACCTCCTTTCCTCCTAAACTCTATCAGGTTGAATTTGGCTTATGTTTGAATTATATTGTGTATGAGGTAAGTGGAGACCTACTTTAGTCCTGGCCTTTTACAACTCATGGCCGGGCTACTTTGCGTGTTCGATATCAGTGGGTGAATTTGGAGACATCAAAGTCTCTTGTGGCTGAAAAAGTTCAATACTCAGAAGTGACACCTGAAGTGACTGTCCTGAAGACTGGAGGCTGAACTGTCCCTTAGCAAACGTTGGAGCAACTGTTCTCCGTGGGGTTTCTGCTGAGGTTGAAGTGGAGCCTGGTGCAATGTCCATTCATATCTCAACATTTTTGCTTTTGATCTAACATGAGTTCAGAAAGGAGAAAACTAGCCCTGAATTGGAGGAAGTTTCAGGAGCTTCAGGGAATTCTGCTTCCCATGGGTTTAAATCATCTACTTGCTGACAAGAATGTTTTATCAAGACAAGAGTCCTCTTTCAGTTCTGAGTTTAGATCCAACTTGAAGAGATTCTGGATTGGAATTGTATTTAGCATTGGCAAGGGAGAAAAGGCGTAGGAAAGGACTTCTAAAGGCTTCTTGGACATCAAATGGCTATTTCACAACAACTTTGTGATGAGTTAAGTGTAAATGAATCAGAAACATACGGACCAAATTTCCTTTGAAATTCACATGGGTTTAAGAAATTAAGGCAAAAAAGTTCTTGGCAAAGAGTATTTTGGGATTTGCCAAATTCAAGCCATTTGAGAAAAAGTTGGAGACACTCTTTATGGACCCTAGAATGCCTCTGGGCTCCATCTTTGTTCCTTTCTCTTCTCCACCCATTCATCCAGGTGCTGTGCATCCTGGAAAGCTTCGGGTTGGCCCAAAGTCAAGCACAAGGAGGTCCCCAAGTGCTCTCCTGGTCTGCAGGGAAAGACCAGAGCCATTCTTTGGAGGCAGCAGCAGAGAACTAAGCTTGATTTTGGAGTCAGAGGAGCCAGCTGTTTGGATTCTGCTCACATAGGTGCTGCCTTGGAGAGGGGGATCTCATCCTGGCTCTTCAAGAAATTGTGTAGTTGGGGGAGAGGGGGTTATATTTCAACTCTTTTAGAAAAGATTTGGCTTCTCAGTGGGGAGCACTTATTCTGGAGGCAGGTGGAAATGTTAGGCAGAAGAAGTGACTCTTTCTCTGGACTTGGTCTTACTCCCTTTGCCAAAGAGGGAGCCTCTATAGGGCAGAAACTCTGTAGTGTTGTTACTTGTTTACTGCACACAGACTTTCCTATGGGAGATGTCTGCAATGGTTGTTGTACTGAATTGAGAAAGAATTACAGAGGAAATGGCTTGCAAAATTACAAAGCAATTTTTTTGGTGAGAATCAGGAAATGTCATCAGAAGAAAGGGTCATTTCAGCAATGCTTTGGGATTTGGAAATCACTTACTTGTTGTAAAGAGGCTTTCACTGAAATGGAATTTTTTCAAATGGAATTTAACCTGAAAAGTGGGAAAAGGGACTGGAGGGTGGCACTTTTTGTAAGAAGAATAGCATGTAGGTAGGTAGTGTCCAGCGGGGGAAGAGTAGTTAAGGGGGAAGACAATAAAGAAAGGAGGCAGAAACCATGATTTAGAAATGTTACAGTACTGGGGCACCTGGGTGGCTCAGTAGGCTAAGTGACCTACTTGGGCTCAGATCATGATCTCATGGTTTGTGAGTTCAAGCCCCGCATCAGGCTCTGTGCTGACAGCTAATAGCCTGGACTCTGCTTCAGATTCTGTGTCTCCCCCTCTCTCTGCCCTTCCCCCACTCATATTCTGTCTCTCTCTGTCTCTGTCTCTCTCTCTCTTTCAAAAATAAACATTAAAAAAAATTTTTTTTAAGAAATGTTAGAGTACCAAGTCATCCTGTTTCTTGAACCACAGTGTGGGTCCCCTTTCTGCCAGCAACACATTTACTGGGCAAGAAGAGCTTGTCCCCTCTTGGCATCCAGGTTCAGCACATTCTAATGGGGGCAGCAATTAAAGTCAGATGAGCCAATTCTCTTTTCAAGGACATGAATGTAATACTTGGCCCATAATAGGTGCTCAATAAAATTTTCTCAAATTGATTAAAGTTGATGTTTCTGGATGGTTTTTAGCTTATACTGAAAAAGGAGATGGCAAAGAAGACTGAGAATGAATGATCCAAGAGGAAGGAAGGCAACAGAAGCCAAGAGAGTGAGATATTGCTAAAATAATGAAGGAAGGTCATAATGTATGTTGAAGACACACAGAAGCGTGGTAAAAGATTAGAAGCGTTCCGATTTAGCCGCCTGGGAGTGTTTTCTAAACTTTCTAAGGGAGATTTCAGTGGGGAGAGAGAGAGAGAAAACAACCCAGGAGGAGAGAGTTTGTGATAGGGAAATAGAGACAGTAGATGTAAATACTGCCATGACACATCCCACTCTTCTGTCCGCCATTGATTCCTTTCAGCAAACATTTGATGAACACCCACTGTGGGCCAGGGGACGAGTGAAGCAAGTGGATACTGCCTTCAGGAAACTTGGGGTCTTTTCAGAGAGAAAGGGCAAGCTCAAAAATAATGAACGCAAGCTAATTAGGAGAAATGAGAAAAGGGATGCACAAACTGCTCAAGTCTGAGGAAAGAAAAGCTTCCTTCTGACTAGCTTGATAGAGAAGGTGATGTTTGAGCTCTCAGCCTTGCCTTTCACCTTCAACATGCCTCAGCTTCCTGGCCCAGCTGAGCAGTGCCCTCCAGAATTCAGCTTGCCACAGAATTCAGATAGTTTCTCTTTCAATCCTAAGGCAGATGCGACGCAAAGTCAGACTGAAGCTCTGGGCCAGGACCACATGAGCACCAGTCTGGGAAAGCTGCTCCTTAGCGAGGAGAAAGGACTTGTCAGAGTGGAGTGTCCCAATGTGTGTGTGCCCACTCCACACCCCACCTTCAGTGATGTCATAGTGACCCTCAGGGCTAACTTGCAATTAATTCATTTCCTAGACATCTGTATCTACCATGAATGTATGTGAGCTATTTTCATTTCCTAAGAGCAAGTCATAAGAAACCAGTTTTCATTAGTTCAGGTGTCTGCCTCTTCCAACTGTTTATTTTTTAAGACAAAGGCAATCTGCTGTGTATTTTCTTGCTGGCTTTAAGGTCATCAGGTTCCTAGGCTCTAGGACCCTTCCCTTCAGTTTTCCTCCAATACTAAGTGCTCTAACGTGGCCTTGTCCCTCAACCCAGCTCTCTCTGTCCCCTTTCCTTGTTCTTATCCACTCAACCCTCCATCCTCCACCCACTGAATTCAAGGGAATCCGGGCATCTAGATTCCTCCCTGGAGTTGTGGGGAGCCACAAAACAGGTATATGACAGTCTCTCTTCAGGGAACTTCAGGGCTTCTCAGGATTCTGTCTAGTTTTATTGAGCTTTACCTACTCCTTGGACCCTGGCCATTCACAATGGCTTGCTTTTTCCATAAGTGGTCCCGTACAAAATAATAGAATTTCTGTAAAATTACTAAGCTGGGAAAGAAAAGATGTTTTGGCAAAATTTGAAACATAAGCAATGTTTACTTTTTAGGAGTGCTTTTACAGAGCTAAAGTCACATTAGTAGTGACTTGAGAACATTAAAACAACTTGTTTTGCTCATAAAATGATCATATTTGATATATCCAATATAAAATATATCTATACAGAAATATGACTTATTCAGAAATAATGGCAACTAGCTAAAGTGAATTTACTTTTACATGTTTTCAATTTTTTACAGAAGAAGTTTTGAGCTGATGAGCTCTGAGGAATCTGGAAACTCAACGTTTTGCCGTCATATGAGCTGGCAAAAAGAACTTGAGGACAATACCCCAAACATGCTAGAATGATTCTTGGGAAATATAAAATTAACAACAACAACAACAAAACAAAACAAGCCTACATTTTCTTCCAGTGTTTCTCCTGGGACCTTCTGTTTCCCAGTACTTTCGCTTGGCATTTGTAGAATGTCTAATGACTTGTCAAACTTCTTTCTGTGTCAGACCCCGACGGGCAGGTTGTTCTCTCTGCCACCCTAGATCTAACTTCTGGCTTATTATTTCTTCCCTGGCCCCCTGCTCTCAAGCTCTCTTTCCCACATTTTGATGCATTTGGTTATTTTGATGCATTTGGAGGAAAAAGCTCAGGTGTGCAGTTTTTTAGTTATGCAGCTGCTCTCTATGACTGTAGAGTTGCTCTGTACATAGACAGATGGTCTTGGAGTCACTGGGGAAGCACAGCAGTGGTCTGTTAGCAACCAGACCCTATTGGGGTCAGTCTGTGGTCCTTCCTCAGTCGGGATTGCCACTAAGGAAAGGTTGTGGTTAAGGGGGCTTGATAGTTGGTTTTTAGGAGTGTGACTAGATGGCAAGATCCCTGAGGGCAGATAGATTTTATTCATCTCTGTCTCTGCAGTGTCTAATTTTGTACCCAACACATAGTAAGAGTGCAATATTTGATAGTGTTCAAATGAATGAACAAAGAGTTTAAATATTAAAGGGCCTTTGGTAATAGAGTCTTCAAGTGTGTATGTATATTATCTTGAATTTCAAACATATTGCTGCAGGTACTTACACCAATTCTATAGTTATAAGCTTAGTAAACTGTTGCCATTGTACCTAAAAAGAAATCATGATATGAAGTATTTAGTTGCTGTCCTAATTTTTGAAAATCCACAAGGAGAACTTGGATTCTTTGGAGGTGAATGTGGACATAAAACATGACCCTTGAAGATGTGCTTGAAAATTTGGTTTTGCCAAAAAAGGCGTTTTAATCAAGAAATTCCCATGAGTTATATACCTTCACGAAATATTATGTTTTGTTAATCCTGATCCTCCAAGAAGAAGCTGTTAAGACAGGATTAAATCTGCAAGGATTTTATGGACAGAAGTGGTCTGTATGAGAGAAAATAGGGAGGGCTGGAGAAGGCTGGGGGATCACGTTGCCAGTCTGATCCCCTGTGAAGACAGGAGGAAGAGAAGGCTGAATGGAGGATTCTTAACGAAGTTTCCGTGGAACAGTTCAGAGTCCTCCAGCCACAGTCCGCTGTCCCATCGGTCACTGGCTGGGAGCAGCTGCCGAGAGGTGTGGTATGTGGTCAGTTACAAAGTCTGCGTGTAATGGGAGGTCTGCGAGCACATTCTCATAGGGTACCATACCAGCCCAGGATTGTTCACCTCCAGATTTCTCTTCTAAGTAAATGAAATAAATGTCTATCTTTTTGAAATCACTGTCACTTTTGGTTTTCTATCACTCACATCTAAACCTAATTTTAGTAATATAGGCAGCTTTTTCTGAAATGAAGCTTAGGGAGACTAAAAGTGACATGCTTCGCATGACATAGATAATAAATGGTAAATTTAGGATTTTAACCAGTTCTCTCAACTTTCAGGTTGAAAATTCTTAGTATTAAATTTGAAGCTCATGTTAAATGTCACCGTGCCACAATATTCTTGCCACTACTGATTTAATATTATATTAAGTATATTATATATATTGTATATATAATATTATTATATTTAATATAATATATATTTAGCTTATTTGTACAGTTCTTAGCTTAGAACCATGTTTATGTGAATTTATAACATTCCATCTGATGGCAATGATTAAGCATAGGAATGAAAATTTTGTTATAGTATATTTGGTCATATCACAATTCTAATTGAATGAATTAATGAGCAAGAAGTCTAAGGCTTGAACAAATGGCCTTGTGGTCTCAGACTGCATGGAGACTTACTTCAGAAGACAGAGATTTAAACTCCCTTTTTAATATATTTATATAAAATAAAGATAAGCCTGACCTGTCTATTGCAAATGAGATCATATTGCATGAATGTGATTGTTATATCACATTCCATTCCACAAGGTAATAGAAAAAACATAAAATTGTTACAGAAACATAAAAAGAGAATCACACGTATGAGATAATTCTTGTAAAATTCCCTTTAAATGTAGTGGCCACATGAGTTGGCATTAAATATTTGAGCAATAAATCCAGGAATTATGGGTAGACAGATGATAGCTATGGTGCTTAGCTATTTAATAATGTAGAGAGACTTTTGATATTTCTGAAGACTCAACTTTTTTGGATGTTTAGAAGGAGGCATTTTAGGGATGACTGATACTATTTTGGGCAGCTATATTTTGGGAACTAAATATGTTCATAGCCACAAAGTACACCTTCCTGCAAAATAATAATGTGACCAAAATTTATAGGTTCTGACAGATAGAGGCTATATGGTATAGTGGTAGCAGTCACAAGCCATGGGTTCAAGTCTTAGCTCAGTCACTAACTAGCAGTGGGACCTCACACAAATCATTTAACCTTCCTAAACATCAGCTTCATTCTTGGTAAAATAAAAGATTTGGTTTTGCCTTTCCAGAGCCACATTCACCTTCCAACTCGAATATCCTAAATTCTACTGCCATTTGTGCAATACAAAGTTGAAATATAAGACCTATGACTCCAGCATGAACAGTTGCTCATGGAGTTGAAATTTTGATGCATTTGCATTGAGGAAACACCACACGGGGGAAATATTAAGTGGGGGAAAGCTGACATCACATTTGGGCTGGGGGCTGACTTGTAAAACAGAGGAATGGTGGGTGCAGAGATTATGTTCCTTCACTCTGTGAAAGTTTGGAGTCACAAATGCCGTGTACACATGATTCAGATGAAATCTGAAACAATTATTAGATATTTTCTAACTACCCAGGGGTTTGTAATTGTGTTTGACAAAACACATGGTTGACATCACATTTTTCAATTTTCATCCAGATGTTAGGTGTCATATGAGCCCAGCCAAAGGCGGTCCATACTTCACAAAGGCAATTGCAAGTGATGAAAAAAATCAGTTCCTTTAGTTGCCACAGAGAACATTAAAAAAACCAAATTATTGACTTGGGCTTGACATTAGTATGGTTGAGTTCAGCCAAACTGAACTATGTTTTATGGCCTAACTGGGTGATTATTGGTTAAGATCCTTCCCTTTGCTGTTTATGCTATCAGTCTGCCCCCTCCTTTTTTTTTTTTTTTTTTTAAACATATATCCATCCTCCTTCAGTTTCAGCAGACAGACTCACTCCATGGTTTAGGACTCTTAGCAAATGAGAGAAAACCCAGCCCAAACTAGCCTAAGCAAAATTAGACTTTATTGGTTAAGTTAACTAAAAAGTCCAAGAAAAGACCTAGCTTCAAATGAAGCTCAGAACAGAGCCTTGATCTATATCACTAGGATGTGGTTTTTCTCAGTCTTCCCCCTTAGTTCCATTCCTTCTTGTTTATCCCTATTGTCAGAGAGGCTCTTCCCCCCATGGAAACGAGATAACTCATAACCTCTCTGCTTGAAGCACTGGTGGGAAAGTTTACCTGCCTCTTAACCAGAAGCCTCAACAAATATCCCATCACGTGCTATTAGCTCCAGTTGCCACACAGGCCTAACCAGTTACTAAAAATGGTGGAATGTGATGTTCCATTTTGGTCAGGACTGGATGGTGAGCTCCACCCCAGAGTCACAGAGTTTAGAAGGGAAAGAGTGGCCCTCCAAGGGAAATCAGGGTTTGGTTACTGAAAGGTGATATGGCTGCTGGGTGACCAAACCCAGATGTTCTCTGCACTTGGAACCTACTTCATCGAGACAAATGCAACCTCTTTTCACTTCTTGGTTCATACTCTTTCTTGCCAAGGTCCTGGGAGAATAGAATATCCCCTCCCAGTTTTCCTCTTTTCAGGATCTGATTTCATTAGTCATGGTTACTCTTTCATATGTCTTCATCTCCTCTCTTTGTGCTGACTCTTGCCTCAGTTTATAAATACACTCAGGTCTATCTTGTCATAAAACACACACACTCACATTCATTCATGATTTTGACCTATCTCCCCTTTGACCTGTCATCTGATATGTTGCCTCTCTCTCTCATAAGGGTATATTTAACCCCTTAAAGTGTGCATATACGCTTGTCTCTACTTTTTTTCCACATATTATGTACTCTCAATCTGCTTTTTCTATACCTTTATGACACTATACTTTCTATATTAGCAAAGGTTTGCTCATGAAGACAGACTGTGTTGTGAGTATTTTGAGCAGGAAGAGATTTAATATAGGGTATTAGAGGCATTCACTTTGGGGAGCAGATTAAAGAAGCTGCTACTAGCTTTACAGAGTTGTAGTAAAATACAGCCAAAAAGTCAGCTGCCTGCAGAGTGAAATGGATAATTTGAAGACATTGGTAGAAGCTTCTGGTAGATCTCCAAGACCACTACCTACTGATGCTCGTGTACATGCCCTCAGGGAACCACATCTTCTCTGCCTTCTAATTCGCCTGTAAGTGACTTCTATTTACAGAATCTAAATGAAACATTACTGTCCAGGGAGTTGGAGAGATGTAGTTTCTAGACTTTCAGCCCCTGCAGTACAGCTTAGAAGAGTGAAACCAGTCCTGAATATTAATAGACTGTAGCTGGCACATTATCATGCTGAGGCACCTTGTTCCTTCCTCCCTCTTAAATCTTTCTTGCTCAGAGTTCTGTCCTTGAGCTACTACTTGCTCACACTGTGAGCTCCCCTTGAGTCATCTCAGCTACTCTCATCATTCCAGACACCTGCAGGCTACTGATGACTTAGTCTGTAATTCCTCCACAGATTTTCCCAGGAGCTTCATGTTAATAACAACTCTCTGCTGGACCTTTGTATCTGATTCATCAACGAGGACCACAAACTCAACTTGCTTGAGAATGAGATCTTTATTTTTGTTCCCAAACCTGCTCTTCCTCCAGATTCTCTGTTTCCTTTAACCAGATATTCAGTCAATTGCTAAATCTAATTTTTAATGCCTTTCCTATCTTCCCCATCCCTACTTTACTGTTCTGTCTCCACAGTTTATCAGCTTTACCTGGGTCACCACAGCCTCCTACCTGTACTTCCTGCTTCTAGCCTCACCACCCCCCACCCCCCACCCAGGAATCTGTTCTTCAGAGACTCTGTAAGGAATGATCTCAAACACAAATCTGCAATGATTCTCTTTTTTTTCTCAGGACCCTTGACTGGCTATTTTAAGGCTGGAAAAGGGAGCAGTAATTAGTCACATAATTCTCAATAATTCATCAAAGAAAGTAAACAGATGGGCTGCAAATATTCATACAAAAATGAAGATGAGAATTGGAACAGAGAGAGAAAAATTATATTCCAAATGCTCTGGTTCTAATTACCCAGAATGAATGCTCCAGCATATCAGTTGAGGTGTCAGAGAGGGAAAATCTGATGAAGAATCCAATCTTTTATGGTCTAGTTTTTAGTATGGAGTTTATTAGACATCTGGTTAAGTTTGCAGGCCTTATATTGATTTCTCATGTATTCTTAGTTTATTTCTGATTTTCAGTGTGTGGACCTCAATGTGTGGTCTCTTTAAATACCAAATAGAATATGATGTATGGGAAGAAGATGCTCAGAAGAAGACAGAGACTAAGGGGGAAATAACAGCTCTACTAGATAAAACAGAAGCAAGAAAAAAAAATCCTCTAGGAAGAAATAATATCCACCTGTCTTCTCCTATGCCAAAATGCATTTGGTTAACTTGAATCAAAAGCCTCACTGATAGTGGTGTTCTAGATAGCTTCCTTCATCTGAGTCAGTTTGAGTCTGTGAGGAGAAACAATACAAGTAATATATCTAAATGTTACTTGGAGGGGCAGCAGTACAAAGGGAAAAAATGCTGATAAAGTAACCTTCTCTCCTGGAAGTAGATGTATTTCTATATGCATGTAACATCTGGATGCTAAAACTTGGCAATGATCTCTTTAGCTATCAATCCTGACTTGTTTCCTAGAGAGAGGGCTTTCTTCAGTGTTTTGAAGGTTGGTGTGGACCTAGGTCTGCTTTGTCTACTCCATCTCTGTATGTTTTTTGCACCTTTGCTTCCTATCCTATCAAAATTCACCCACCTCCCCCTCCGCATTGATCACCTCATCACCAACATTTCCACCACCACTCCTCCTCCCCACTCCTCCTCTTTGTTCTTCTTCTCCTTCTCCTTCCTCCTCCTCCTTCTCCTTCCTCCTCCTCCTTCTCCTTCCTCCTCCTCCTTCTCCTTCCTCCTCCTCCTTCTCCTTCCTCCTCCTCCTCCCCCTCCTTCTTCCTTCTCCTCCTCCTTCTTCTCCTTCCTCCTCCCCCTCCTCCTCCTCCTCCCCTTCTTCTTCTTCTTCTTCTTCTTCTTTTCTTCTTCTCTCCTCCCCCTTGCCTCCTTCCCCTCCCACTCCTCTTTCTTCTCCTTCTCCTTCCCCTTTTCTTCCTTCTCCTTCTTCTTCACCACCACCACCACGCAGTGGGTTATCTATTATGGATCATTTAAATTCTAATTCCATACTGGCATTTGAGACATGGAAACTGATGGAGAATTACATAGGAAATAAAACAAAAATTTTTATTTTAACATTTAAAGCAAAACTACTGATGAATTTTTATACCAATTTAAGGATTAAATCTCCCATCAGCTGTTTAATATTTTACCTCTAGTATTGCAAGCATCGTATATAAGCAAAATTACAATCCACCAGTGTATAGCAACTTTTTAACATATTTAGCTCGAGCCTCATTAAATGGTAAATACAGTCTCTCCAACTTACAAAAGAAATGAGGAGGGGAAAGTTGGACCTTTTTAAGAAAAATTGTTAATGTTTATTTATTTTTGAGAGAGAGAAGGAGACAGAGCATGAGCAGGGGAGGGGCAGAGAGAGAGAGAGGGAGACATAAAATCTGAAGCAAGCTCCAGGCTCTGAGCTGTCAGCACAGAGCCCGATGTGGGGCTCAAACCCACAAACTTCAAGATCATGACCTGCGCCAAAGTCAGATGCTTAACTGACTGAGCCACCCAGGCACCCCGGGAAAAGTTGGACCTTTAATGCTGTTAACAATGGTATTTGTATTTATTTGTTTATAAGATCTTTTTGAACATTCAAGCTCTCAGCCCATCCATGCATAAAGTCAGTATGGTATGGTGGTTAAGACCACAGGTTCTGGAGTTGGATTGCTCAGGCTTTTTCCAATTATTAGATGAGTGAATTTGACAAGTTTTTTTTTTTAACCTCTCTATGCCACCATTGTTTTATCTCTAAAATGACCATAGTGGTAGTTCATGACTTGTGGGGCTATTGTGAGGATTACATGAGTTGATGTGAATATAGTATTCAGATATACTCCTGGCATTAAAGACCTACATGTAAGACATACTTAAAAATGTATAATTGAAGACCAGCCTAAGAACTATTTAAAATTACCTTACTCATAGTTTTAGGGCATTTCTTTGGAACTTCCTCTAGTGGCCTTTTTCCTGTCCAAAAGGGGAGTTCATACTTGTTCTAGAATGCTGATGCTAGGAGCTTCTTAGCAAGCAGCACTTTTTTTTTTTAAAGAAATGCTTTATAAAGTAGTCTGTCAGTTTGAAAATCATTAGGTATTCCTTCTAGAAGTCAGAGACCACATTCAAAGCAAATTATATGCATGTTTCTTAAAAGTGTTAATGTGCTAATCTGTTTGTTCCCTGATCTAGGCAGAATGCCATAGTATTTTATTCCACATGAGCAGAATACCATAGTTCTTGAAGATTTCATATAAATATTACCCACTGTGTTTCACATTTCCAAGTGTTATACTTCCCCATTAAAGTCAACAAGCTGGAACTGGCATTGGGATAAGTAGAATGATTTCACTTCAAGTTACAGCCCCAAGTCCTTCTAATAAGGAAAAGTTAGCTGATTAGGCTATTAATTCTTTGACTCCAGTAAACATTTTGATTCTGTGTTATAAAAATTAAAGCCTTGCTTACAAGACATAAATTTTCTACCTTTCCCTTGGGAAACATCTCTAAATTTTCCTGGGGTTCACAGATAGTGCTGTTAAAATAAGGAAAGGGAGAAGCCATCCTGGAGAAGCCAGACAGAGTGTACTTTTGATATGATAGAAAGGGAATGAGACAGAAACAGTGCCAGAGAATGAGGTGAAAAGCTGCTTTGGTTATACTCAAGAAGGATTGCGAGGTAGAGGGATGGATGTAATCGGACATGGGAGATGCACTTTCCCTCTTTCATGGCTGCGTGTCTTATTGTACTGTATTTTATAAGCTGATGAATTTTACTACTCAAAATGATGTTGACCTTCTGACCTTAGCTGAAATCAGGAGATTCCCAAGCATTCAGATTTTGTACAACTTCTCCAATTCATGTTCCCAGTCTTAAGTAAATTGTTGCAATTGCATGTGCTCAAGATTTTCTTCCTTTTCCTTTTTTCCCTCCCTGCCTCCCTCCTGCTGTCTCTCTTTCTTGCTCTCTCTCCTCCCTTTCCTAGCCCCACCACTTTCTCTTTTGGTTTGGCTTTCCTTCTTATTTTATCCAAAACAACTCACCTCTTAAAAATAATAATGATAATTTATGCACAATTGGGTTTACAAGGTATTCAAGGGAGCACGATGCTACATGTTATACGTGAGGGTTAACAATTGAGCCATGGGTTAGGGATTTAGACATGCCCATGTGCCCATTCTTGGCCAAGGAAATCACTTTTGCTTCAAATGTACTACAGTACTCTGTAATCTGAAACTTGCCATAATTGACATGCTTGCATTTGGCCTCAGGGCTTGTTCAAAAGTGACTACATTTTCTTGCTCTCTACTCAGTAGGAAGACTCCATATTCCTTTAGACTTCTTATAGTTATGTGGTTTCACTACATTGCTAATAGTGTCCTCTCCTCTATTAGAGAAAAAGTCACTAAGTTTCAGGAAAAGGAGCTAAATCAATCATTTACAGTGTATTGCCCCTCTGGCTTTATATGAATTATTTTAGCATTAGGGTTTATTGTTTCTACCTCCACTAATCATCTATGTTATATTTGAAATTAAATAAATGTTGAGGGGTGACTTGGTGGCATGAATTAAAATTTGTTACAAGCCATTGAATAATTGGTGCCAAAGACTCATATGCTGGTGGGCCCAGGGTCTCCTTACTATATTCCCTCCACCTTATCTTGACTACTGATGATGTTTATTTAATAGGACTTGCAATTATTATGTTTTATTCTGACTATAAAATCAATATAGATTTTTGAGAAAATTTGGAAAATCCTATAAAGCAAAGAGAAGCAAATAAAAATACTCATAATCTCAACATTCAGAGATAATACCCTTGAACATTTTGGTGTTTTTACTTTCAGCTTTTCTTTTATACCTCTTACATTTGTAACCAAATTGGAGTCTCTCACTCAAGTATGGCTTTATGTCTTGGTTTTGGTGAGTTAGCATTATGTCATTGATAATGACATCAAATACTCTTCAAAAACACTGTTTTTTAAGATGCCTTCAGGTTTGTACTATGATTCTGTGTATCAATTTGCAGCGATTCTGAATCTTTCCCTCTTGGTAACAATGCTGGGATCAGATTCTGTCCTTTTCAGTCCTTCAGCCTCCCCACAGCAGGAGGCAGCTGGGATGGTAAAACTGAGAAATAAGCATCACCAGAGCATGGTACATCTTGGTGCATTCACAGCCTCTGTCCCAATGACCCATCGTCCGAAAGTAGAAGGATCCTGGTTTGCCCCAGTGATGAGGCCTATGCTCTAGTCTTTCAGTTCCAGGTTGCCAAAGAACGAAATCACAGAAAACCCTCACCCTATGGACCTCTCCGGCCATCCCCACCTCACCTTCTGCAGGTTCTCCCTACATCACCTTGTTGCTCACCCCACACTCTTGCACACTGTTTCCCCTTCAGGACATGTGCTTCTTCCCTCCTGTTGTTTCCTTTCTGTTCACTCTTTATGTCTCAAAATCTGTTCCTTAATTCCCTCCCCAGTTCACCACAGAGTTAGTGGATCTTTCCCCTGTCTTTCATAGAAACCTCTCCCTCTTTCTTTTAGGTAATTCTAGAAGTTGTTTTATTGTTTCATACTTCTGTCTCCCTCCCTACAGCAGTGATGCTATTTTATTCATCTTTGTAATTCAGGCACCTCTCACCATGTTTGACACCCATAGAATGAATTCAGTAAGTGTTGAATGTTTGTAACATGGATAAATGAGTGAATAAATGGTCCACTCTGGAGTTATAGGAGAATTATGCTATGTTTGCTCAACACAGTATTGTATAGTATTCCCACATCAAATGGAAAAACCACTTTTGAGGTGCTTACAAATCCACAGTAAATATCCTATTTGAGTTAAATACATCCATTCAATACTGTCCACCTCTCCAACCTCACTTTACATCTCAGTATTCATGTGCCAGTCTTTTGTGGCTTCTTTCTCCTTGCTATGCCTCTATGCTCTACAGGGCATTTGCACCTGCTGATCCTCTATTTAGAAATCTTGTCCTTCTCTTCCTTACCATGTTAATTTCATCTTATCCTCAGATCTCCCACCCTAGTGTTCACTTCCTTAGGGAAGGCCTTTCTCACCTCCTTTACCACTACTAATGAAAATAGTAAGAGTGGAGGTAATAGTAGCTAGCATACTATATGACAGGCACTGTTATGAACATTTACACTGATTATCTCATATAATCCCCCACAGCAATCCTCTGAGACAGGGACCAGCATTAACTCCATTTAAAAATAAGGAAAGGAAGCCCAGAGAAATTAGGCAGTTTATCTAAGCTAACATAGCTAAAGCATACTGAGCTTTATCTTCTTCTTCTTCACAGTATCTTCTTCATAGTTCCTATCACAGGTACAATTTGCCCTTCATCCACGCAAATTGTTGATTGATATTTTTGTAACCCAGAATACTGAAAGCTCACTAAGGTACCTATATCCCTAGCTCCTTATATAACGCCAGAGGAAGTTTAGATAATCAATAAATATTTGCTGGAGGAATGTATTGTTTGGTTTGATCCAATATTTCAGGCTAGTATTGATAGGGAATGCTCCTGTTTCTCTGTAACCATCAGAAGGGAATTTGAACAGCACATGTTAGCATGCAATCTTTGAATTAGACTTCTATTTCTCACCGTGCCCTCTATAATGATAGAGAGAGACTATGTGTGACGACGTAGGGACAGATGATCTCACAAAGACATCCCTACTAACCACACACCCCTCTGGCCACAAAGTATGTGATTTCAGTCCCAGCAGCCTAATATCTGGTTAGTGATGGAGCACATTGCTGCACATAATCCTGAAACAATATATTTTGTCATTTTAAAAAATGTTCTGCAACATGTTTTCCTTTTGGCCCAGTGGCAACGTTATATCATCCTCCAGGAATGTTGCTTTTGTATCCAAGGGCAAATTTGGCCTAGAGAAATGTTATCAGTGGTTCACCAGAGGTTTAATTGTATGCTTTGAATGGCAGAAGAGGGGAAATCCTAAAAATTCAGGTTAAACCTATTAAGCTGAACATCCTGGTTTGGGTTGGCGGCCAAAATACACTGTGATAAGAGTTTCAAAAGCTAATAACAGAGGGGATTAAATTGGTGTCCATTACAGATTTGTGGAAAGCTTTTTCTTTGCATTAAGACTTAATATCTGAACTGAGTAAGGTTTTCACCCTTTAATTTTTTGCTTCATTTGCCTATAGTTGTCACTTTGGCCCATGGATCCAATTTCCTTCATAGTGTCTTGCCATCATTTCTTCATCAGAAAATATGGTGAAAATTCGAAGTAGCAGACTCTTCTTAAGAGCCTTCATTTCCATATGGGAAGCAATGGAATGGGGAAAACAGGACACCAAATAAACCATGTTTAAAGTTATAAATTATTCACGGGTTACAGTTTTCCTTGAAAATGAGATGTTGCTTCTTAATTCCTCATTGACAAATCTCTTTGGGGGCTGTGTCTCTACCTATCTATTGTGTCTAAGTTCTGTGGCCAGTGAAGTGGATGCTTTGCCAAATTGTGTAGGGCGTCTAGCCCAAACATTTTCCTGTAATGTACAATTAATTTGGGAGAGTTTTGTTTCCCTTTGCACTTTGCTATGAATCTTTAAAAGCCTACAGTATAACACATGCTCACCTAATTGCAGAAGTGTTGGAAACTTAACCATGTTCTCTGAACTTTGAATAATTTTCTAGGCAACAGCCTCTGCACACAAAATAAGTGAACTAGCACATTTTAAGGGACATCAGTGGCTTGAAATCAGAAGATCTGGAGTCTGTTCCTTATGTTGACAAATGTTTTGGACAATCTTGGGCTAATCACTCATCTCCTGTTTCTAAAGTATGGTGTATAATCCCTAAGCTGCCTTCCTGCCAGTGCTGAGTTGAAGCAATTAATGTCAATGATTTCCAACTTTCTTGCCACCAAGGAGTCATTTTATTAGCTCCTCCCTCAGTACTGTCATTGATGTCATGGAAAGACTTTTTTCCCTTACCTTATATCCTGTATTTTAAAAACTAATAACTGATTTCCTATTTTAATGAATGAAAGGCATATTTCACTAGAATTCTAGTAAGAACCCAGAGGACCTTGATGTTTTAATTAGACTATAAAATATTTCTCAAGTAATGGTATGGTTTCCATTTAATGTGGTTAAACAGACTAACATTCAAATAACTGAACAATTCATAGATACCCCTGTGATTTCAGGGTCTCCATATTGAGAATGGCTAAGTAGAGAGGAGTGAGCCTTTGTCAATGAGTGCAGAGTTTCTTTAAATTCTCAATTTTGAACATAAGTGCATTTTTAATTATTTCAGTCCTAGAGGTGAGGAAAAATGTCACTAGGATGAGGTGTGGAGACAAAATGGTAAAGGCATTCAGGTGGAATAGTCAGTCACACAATAGATTGTCAGAAGCTTCCAGTGCTACTTGTTACCTACCATGTGACATCTGTGATCATGACAAGACCACCAGATCTGTCAGAGCCTAGCCATGAAGTTATGAGATCTTTCTGTAAGGAATATAATGTCAGAGACTATTTTTTTTTCAGCACTCTGATGTTGTAGGAAAAGTCTGTGATTAAATTCTGACTCCATCAACTTTCAGTTGTGTGAATTTGAATGAGCTATATAAGCTGTCTCTACCTCAGTTTCCCAGCTGTAAAATGGGAGTAACTACCTCGTAGAATTAAAGTCAGATAATAAATGTTGAAAATCTGTCATATCATAGACATGTAACAGACATTCTGTCTTTACGCCATTCTTACTAATACATTACATGGGACAGACCAGACTGTTAGTCACAGATCCTTCTTTTCTAGGCTTTACAGTACAATTATAACCTACCAAAGAGGTGATGAAGGCTTTGGCAATCCACTTGGAGTAGCTGTCAATGACTAAGTCTCCAAATAGCTGAAACAAGTTTATCAAATGATCAAGGTGACTGTCATTCCCTCCCCTTTTAGAGTTTCTTATACTACATATACTTCAATGAAAACTCTGGCAAGCATTCGGAAGCTTTTAGACCTCAGAAGGGCCAGGGCTGATCGCCATCACTCATAGTAAGCTCCAATCCTCCTCCAGCCCTACTTTTGTTGCTCTTCAGGGCAGGAAGAGAAGTGTGTCATATGCTGGGCTCAGCTACGTCCAGGCCCATCTTTAGAGCAAGTCTCCACCAAGAGACACTGAATCTGGGGATCTCCCATTCACAAAGCTAAAGGATGGACATTTTACGACAATGCTGGTTAGATGCCAGACAAACAGAAACAAAAAATAAGCACAAGGTTTCTTAGACAAACAAGCCTTGTCTGGTGAGCATGTGGCTCGACACAGAAACAAGTGTCCTCCTTGTCCCTTCGATGGAGGGAGCAGCTTCAGTGCCATCGGCTCTGCAGAAACCTCACTGACTCAGAAAACGGAAGAATGTGGCCAGCAAGAAACACATTTTCAACAAGCTGAGCAAACATGGCTTTGACGTCAGGGAGGGAGTATATACATGGGTAACAAAGGAGACGTGCACACATGGGGATTTTTGTGGTACCTGGGCGGCTGCCCAGAGCACTAAATCCTGGAGTTGAGAATCCCTTTGAAGACCCTTCACAACGCTTGGGAATTTCAAAGAATATCATCATAACTCAAAAAACCCTCCAAATGTCATTTTACCTTGTTCTTCTGCCTCCCCATTGTGCTGGCTGTCCCCAGTGACAGAATGCAGCCCAGCCATTGCCTGAGGGAGGGGGTGGGTTGCCACAGATGTGCACATCTGGATCACCTGCTGCTAACCCATCAGGCCCCAGCTTCCCTGTGGCTTTGGCTTCCACATGACATTTCTGGGGGGTGGCCTCTTCTCTGAGGTAACTGAATCTGTTAGAATGAGGGTTTTAACTATTGATTAAAACATTAAACATTAAAACATTCCATAATGTTCAGGCTGACCAGTAAACTACATTTGGGGGGATGGAATCTTCCTTGTTTCCTCATATGGGAAAAGCAACTCTTGGGTTGTAGTCCTTATAATATATTTGAAAGTGGAGAATCCTTAGCAGGGGGTGTTGGGAGATCTAAAGGAGTCTTTCCACATTCTCCTATTATATAAGTAATTTCAGCAAAAGGCAGCTTTGATTCTCACTCTAATTCTACCTTCCCTCTGTGGGTTTTCCACACAGTTCCTCTAAATACAAGGGAAATCCAATATCTACATGGTGACTTTCAACCCTGTCCTGCCGTATTGGGTTCCCTTGTTTTTAATCATTAAATAGTGAGTATACAATGACACTGCACATCTGTTTCTGGTCTGGGAAGATCAGTAAGGATGGGGTGATTGAGAGCTACATTAGGTGAAGCAATTACAAAGAAATGTTAAAAAGTGGAAGTGTACCATTTCCCCCATTTTATCTAATACATCCAACATCTGGGACAGGATGACGTGAAGCTCAGTTGATGTAGTAGAGTGGGGGTGGTGACTTTTGGTGGTGCATTAAAGTTGAGCAAATGGCACACTCTGCAATAACCTAGCTGTAAAGATCGCCTGCTGGGAGAGGTGTCTATGAGTGATGGCAAAACCCATTGGAATTTGATGGCTGAGTTTGCCCCTGTGTGACTTTGAATATGTGATTGCTTCTTTACGTTTTGTCTTTTAAAACAATCTGGCATTTAATTACAATTTGGCATTCCCCTTTGATGATTTTCCTTTATATGGGCTTCCGCTTATCTAAAAGGGTCTAGGTAATGTTTTAAAGCACCAGACTTATTTCCAACAAGTAGCTTAAGCACTAGCAGAAACTGGCATATTAATATTAAACCCAATGGAAATGCAATTTTTTAGTTTGAAGAATAAACATATGTTGGGAATTGCATAAGTCAAAGTCCTCCAAGCAAGGTTAAGTTGCTCTTTAATACATTGAGTGTACATATTTAGAAGTCTGGGGATTTACAATCCACGAGAGGACTATAACTTTCTCTTTTTCTGATTTGGTGTGTGTAAATTTGTAGTGCAAGTGTTTCATTTCTCTAGACATTTGCATTTAATTTGCTGCTGATTTTAATGTGAAAAAAGGAAAAAAAAAATTAAGGTAAGGAAATCATGTTCCAGGATGAATGCATTACGTTTTGAGGACTATGCTGAGTTTTTTCAGTTGTGTGTTGTAACAAAGCTGTAACCTCAGGGAAGTATATGTAACACCCTGCTCAGAACATCTAGTTTGACCTTAAAGTATTTCCAAAGATTCCAAATAGTCAAAGAGCCCCATGCTGCCTTAAAACATAATACTCCATCTCGATCTATACCTTCTTTCATTTTTTAGAAGTACAGTCTGCCATTTTCAACCTTAGTTCTTATGATCCTTTTTCTAGATCACAGCTGGCTTCCCCTTGTGATAAGAATGGCAACATGTATAATTTTTCCTTTGGTCTCTCACTTGTCTCTTTTGTACTGTTTTCCTTTTTTTTTTTTTAACTCACCACTTCGAGAAACTTAAAATCAAAGAGGGAGGGAAAACAAATAATTAGAAGAAAGTGGTGTAATGCTGAAATGACATTTAGGTTTGGGGGACTTACAGACTGCCTTTGGGAAAACCTGGAAATCCTTATACATTCAAGAGTTGACTCCAGAAAGAGATTTTTTAGCTATTAGAGCCAGTCCCTTGGAGATGGGTCTGGCAGTGACCCAAAGACAGAAATCATAGAACTTGTGGCATCTTCTCTAGTTTAAGGCAGCACACACAGTGGAAGTCAGACCTGCAGTCTGTCAGGTTGTGCTAGTGTAGGGATTCAGGATGTGGCCACTCTGGGCTTCACTAATCAGACACGCTGCACACAGGACAGCCTATCATGGAGTGAGGATAAAAATAGAGAGAAAAAGGACAAATTTCTGTTGTTGCTGTTTACAGAACCCAATTCCTTGGTCTTCAAAGGTCTTAGCCTCATAAAGCTGTAGGTTGTTGTTTTTCATTTAATCCCCCAGAAGAATGTGGAGGGGGAAATATTACAAACACCCTCTGCTTTGGCATTGTTTGATTTTTTAAAAAAAATTAATAAAAACAGTTCCTAGCAGCTGGTTGAAACAATTATGCTCTTCACAAAAGCCTTTGCAGATGACACCGAATGTTAAGAAAATAATTCTTTCAATTAGTGTGTGGCCAGTGCACCTGTGAACTAGAATCATCCAAGGAACCATATCCGCGAATGTCAGTAAGAACAATTCAGGAATTCATCCCCTCTGCCTTCTTCTATGTCCACGTTCACACAGATGTTAATCCTGTGGTGCAGATGCTGTAAGGGCCGCCCACCTCTAATCCCAGGAGCATGAGAATCATGAGTTCAGATCAGGAAAACTATTAATTTCTAACTGTCTGCTATTAGTATCACTTCTCCTTGTTTTTAGGGCTGCTTCTTTTTTATGTCTTTCTGAAACTGTAACACGTAATCCATTGGTTCTTGTGCACAGTTGGCTCTTGGGTACAGTGGCAATTTACCACGATCTTATTCCTCAAAAACATTTATTGAACACCCCATGTGCACAGCATTGTGGTTTGGTTGTAGGGATATAAACGTGAATAAGACCTAACTTCTGTCTTGGAAATGCTTATCATTTTGCTTCAATCAGCTTTAGTGCTATGTTATATCATATCACCGTCCTGTGTTTTTCAGGGTTCCTTTTTGGTCTGTGGGAGTAAACGGGAGTTTTGCCTTGTGTATTAATTATTGAATTGCTAGGTAACAAACCATCTCCAAATTAATGGCTTAAAACAACTATGATTTCTTAGTGCTCACAAGTATATTATGGATAGGCTTGAGAATTGTGCTGACCTGGCCAGCTCGGATGAACTTGGCAGGGCTTACACTGTCATCTGTCATCAGCTGATGGCTCAGTGGGGACTGACGCAGTCTAGGGTGGTCTCACTTCCATGCCCGGTGATTGGCTGGCTCTTGGTTGGAGTGATGGGGTTGACTGGGCCACATTGTCTCTCATCATCTGGAGAGCTAGCCCAGGCTCATGTGAAGAGTGATGACAGGTTTCCAAGGAAGCCAGCAGCAGCATGCAAGGCTGCTCAGGACTTAGGCTGACAAATGGTACAAAGTCCCTTCCTCTGTATTCTGTTGGCCAAAACAAGTCATAAGGCCATTTCAGATTCAAGAGCTGGAAAGTCACATAATAAAGAGTATGGATGCGGGACAGAGTGAAGAATTGGACCTATTTTTGCAACCACATCCTTTTTATTCTTTATGATGGTCTAGAAAGCAACCTGTCATATCCTTACACCTTATTGAATTTTATGAACCTTGCCCATGAATCAGTTTGTCTCTGACACTAACCTGGATCTACCTTAATATGTATGCATCATCATCTCTAAGGCAATATTATAGATTAGGAAAAAATCTGTGTTAAAAAGAAAGTGAAGGACATGTTGCAGAAAAATTTCTCAAATCTTTCAATATGTTTGTGTGCCTGTGAATGGTTTTTGCATTTCCTAATCTTATTTGATCTTATCTTCAAGGGGTCACGTGTGATCCAAGGATCAGTTGGTGGAAAATGGTGTTTCAAGCTGTGTTTCCAGTCTTGGGCATTCACTTATGAAGTGCAAGCTGTGGCAAGAATCAACCTAGATCAAAGGGAAATAATGACAAAAGAAAAGGACGAAGGTAAGGGAGGGGCATTTACACTCTTGGAACACCCAAACTTCCCCAATGAGGGAGTAAATGCCTCCATGTGGCTTCATAGCATCCTCAAATGCCTGAGAGGGAAATCAGACCCTCTTCTCCTGCATGCTTGCTCAATGCCACGCTACTGGTCAGTGTCACAGTTGAGATCCCACGGCTCCAGCTAATGCACAGAGTGGATGGATGTTCAATACAAGTAAGAGTTATTTGGTATTTTATTTTATTTTAATTTCAGAGAGAGAGAGAACGAGCATGCATTTCAAGCAGGTTCCACACTCAGCACAAAGCCCAACATAGGGCTCAATCCCATGACCCTGGGATCATGACCTGAGCCAAAATGAAAAGTCAGATGCTCAACTGACTGAGCCACCCAACCCAGGTGCCCCAAGAGTTGTTTGGTTTTTTAAAAATTTCTTTCTTAATAAAAAGATGAGACTCTTGATTTTAACAATTAAGCTTAGTCGTGATACTATTCACACCTATCCTAGTGACGCTGGACAAACGATTTACTAATTCTGGCTTCAGTGCCCCTATTAGCAAATTAAGACACTTAGATTAATTAAATAATTATAATTATAAGAGAAATGTGTTAATCACTTACTGGGTTAAGTTACCAGGCTCTTCCAGGTACTAAATCATTAGTGAAGACCGTACTCCTACCTTATGTCAGCAGTTTTTCCAGGAACTGGTCTACAGAGAAGTCTTCTGTTCCTACGAACTGCCATTTTAAGGGAGGTAGGAGGTGACTAAGAAAATGTAAAACACTTATGAATGCAGCTACAGCTTTTAGTTGTTGTTCTCATGACCCCAAAAGTTACCTGTCACATCCCTATATCTTAACTGCATTTCAACTAGTGAATTAAATCAGGGAATATGACAGTGACCTGGGGGGCTACTTTTCTATTAGGAGGTTGGAAAAGCCATGAGGAAGTGGCTCTTAAAGAACAAGGAGCCAGTATGCACAGTCAGAGAATATTCCAGGAAGGTGACACAAGATGCTGTCTCCAGGGGAGTTTGAGAAAGTAAAAGAAAGCAGCAAATGTGAGTAAGGGCAGAGTAGACAAGGCATCAAGGGATGGCCTGAAGAGGCTGGTGTGAAGACCTGGGGCTAAATCATGGAAGGCTCTGGAAGCCAGATGACAGCATTTGGATTGTATCCCAACTGCCTGGGAAGCCGTCACAGGTTTTTAAGCATGGGAGTGGTATGATCTTATGTATGAGCATTAACTGTATTAACCTGTCTGTTGTAGAATACATGGATTACAGGGGACAAGAATGGAAGCAAGGAGATCATCCCCGGGCTACTATAGTGGTTTAGGTGGGAGATGGTGGCAGCAGGGTGGCTCGAGCAGAGGCGCAGAGGGGTGAATATACCTGGGAGTTGTTTCAGAAGTGAAGTTGAAAGGACCTGATGAGGATGCGTTAAACCTGAGGAGTGCAAGAAAGAGAGGAGGTGAGGATTATCATTCAATTTGGAGTTTTGAGCAATTGGGTCGAGGTGGTTTTATTTGCTCATGGAGGTTGAGAAACCGGCAAAAAAGAAAAAAAGTCTGCTTTCACCACAGTAAGGGTGTGTGAAGACTGAATGTTCCAAAGTGGCCACCACAGTCTCTTACAATGTGATCTTGCTGTTTGCCCTGCAAGAAGTACAGTGTAATTCCCTTTCTATGAATCTGGGTTGGTCTTAGAGACTCCCTTATAACCAGAAGGTAGTGGAATTGATGCATGACTTCCAAGGTTAGGCCAGAGGAAGCTTTGCAGAGGAATGCAGACCTCTGAAAACAAGGTCCAGCTTTTTCCTGGCTTCTAAGAGAGGGGACTTGATTGGGGGCTGTGGCTCCCCTTGCCCTACTGGGGCTTGACAGGGACTGACCCTCAGAGCAGCCTTCCACCAAGGAAACTCTGGGGCTGGTCAGCTCGTCTCAAGCCTCATTCCCTTGCTGCTGTCCTCTCCAGACCACTATCCTCTCTCCCTTATCTGCATGATGCACATCTCCAGTCAAGCCCCCATCCTACAGGCCCCCATCCTCTGCCACACTCACACCCCACTCCCACTCAGCCTGTCAGTTCCCCTAGCCCGCCCTGCCTCTGTCAAACTTCCACCCCCACCTCTTGCTCTGGGTCTTTTATTTACTAAGAGCCTTTTCTGAATATGTATTCTACACCCTTCTCACCTTAATCGGACCCGATTTTCCCTCTTGACATCATTTGCCTCCATCTCAAGCACAGGGCCTGACTTCTTGGGTACCCAGAACTCTGTGCTAGAAAGAGGGGCCAAAAGGGATCCTGCTTCATCTGCCGCCCCCTTGTCCTAAATAACCTCCCTTCCTCCTCCACCAAGCCTGCACCATGTGGCCAAGCCATCTCCCTCTTGCCCTTGGCAAAGTACATCTTTGGACTGGAAGACCACCTCCATACTCTTTTGGGGTCTCTCTCACAGTTTCTTCTATACCCCATATCTTTTCCTCTTCCTCGGCAATTTCACTTAAAATAATTTTACGTGAGCACTATTTTTTGAGGTGGAAACATGGCAGTGAATAAAGGTGCTTCATTCTTGCCCTCACATAGCTTATAATCAACTTCGGTGTCTATATTCATATTGATTACTTACCCAGATAGCTTGCACAAAGCCATTTAATAGGAGCTAAAGAAAGTATTTGATTGTAAAAACTGTGTTTCTTCTTTTTGCATTTGTTCCAATACACATATATGGAACACATATATGCTTATATAGACTGCATACTCCCTTGTCTGGGCCTCTGTAGCCCTTCGACCATTTTCCTATTTATGATGCTTTTGTTACTGTGTCAGTATTTCAGGTATGCGTCTACTCCTAAAGCACACCCTGAAGAACATCTTGAGGGCCAGAACCATGTCTAACTCACCTTCCTTTTCTTTCCCACCTTTGCTTAGTACCAATAATGGCTCAGTGCATCTAAAATGACTGTAGCCTTTGCTGACCAATATAATTTATTTTATGGATTATTACAAAACTATACTTAAAAGTGAAAGGTAAAGTTATTATCAATGTCATGCTGTTTCTATGATAACAGAAAGTCCTCTTATTAACACATATTTTGCACATAATTTCTCTCTTAGGTGCAAAAGCAGATGATCATGGCCTCAGTAGCTAGGGGTTGTTTCCAATACTCTTAGAAAGTTAGAATCAGCTCCAAATAACGCTTTCTGGCGATGCCTACTATTTGAGTGTGTGTGTTGGGGCGGAGTGGGGGGGAGAGCTGGGGAGGGGAAATGATAGACATAAAGACTTTGGGCAAATTCATGTTTTAAAAACATGATATATTTGCTGACTGTATGACATTTTTGTCCCATGGTTTACTTTTATTTACTTTGTTATTGTTTCTTATTCCTACTGAAGAGGGAAACACTCAAGTTGTACTGAAGAACCTCATGGGTGAGGCAAGGTCTTCAGTGGGAAGCTCCTTTCTCAGCTTCTTTGTACAGTCAGGGGGTAAAATCTACCCTTGCCAGCTGGGAACGCAGCCCACAGCTCTGACAGAGAGGCATTGGAGGGTGTGATCTCCCTTTGGAGGAAGCATGTTTCACGTGTGTCTTGTCCATATCAGAGAGGAACGTAGAGAGGCATGTAGGCGTGTGTCCTGAGTGTCAGAGCTGGGGTTTATTCTAGGTTCTTCCAGTGGCTTTGCTGAGGGCCCGGGCAGGAGGCCTGAGGTCGATACACTGCGAGGATCGTTTGGTGTGGCCATGTTTGTATGTGTTCACATGTGTTTCTGTGTGTTGAATATGAGTGCTCTGTATCCTTGCCAGAGCATCCGGCAAAACACAGACATCTCCATGGAAAACTGTATCTGATCTTTGAAGTTTTCTTCATGGTTCACAAAACCTATGTGGGAGTTTACTGATTCTTGACATCTGAAGTTTGGGCAGTGGTCCTAGGGTCTTCTCATTAGTAGTCCTACACTGGAAATGCCATTATTAAGTGAAGACAGATTATACCACCCGAAAACCGCCATGTGTCTCTCATTTAGCTTCTTGCAATAGCATCGCAGTTAGGATAAATCGCCCAACTCCTTCTTGGAGCTGCCCTAGAGAGCACCAGAGCCTGTCTTGGTGGGTGAGAGAGTCTCATCCTTTACCTCTGGAGCAGAGCACGGACTGAGTGATAGGCAGATTTCAACAGAAGTAAAAACCACCTCTCCCAATCTAAATCGCAGAGCTCCAATCAAGGACCTTGATGACAAGTGAAATTAAATAAAACATGAGCGATGAAATACTGTAATATGTTTACGGTGAGCTAGTCCAGACAGCTGATAATTAACTGTTGCCCAAACAGCAGCTTGGCAGTGGATGGCTGTAGCCAGGACACAAAGCAGTAGTGAGTTGAAAGTCCTGGTAAAGATCTTTGTATCCTTGGAAGGAGCATGTGTCCTTCAACAGGAAACCTTCAAATGCATAGGCTACCTCTGGGTCTGGATTCTGACCCCTTGTTGGTTTTCGGCTCACACATTCCGATCTGCCGTGGTAATGCTGTTTATGCTGGGCAGTCCCAAAGCAAATGTCTCTGTGTGTTTTTTTCCTGGACTACCACCCACAGAACCTACAAAATCTGAAAACAAATAAATGCAGATGCACACAATTTAAATAAGTTAAAAAACATGTTTTTATTATCTGCCTAGATTCTTACACTTAAAATAGTTTTGGTTTGAATCCTCTCCATACCCCTGTTTTTGCTGAATTTGAAGCAATACTGCAGAGAGGAAAGACAGTATTTAGAAAAGGAAACCGATTCTTCAAATGAGCTGAAATCAAATTCACATATAATAAGAAGCCAAGAAACTAAAAGGAGGCCTTGAAGATCCCTGGACTGTTTGCAATCTCAGCTTTCTTATCTGTGAAACGGAGCTTGGATCAGATGACCCTGTGGTTCCTTAGCTCTTCTGCTTCATGGACTATTATTGGAATAGTATTCAAAGAATGTGCACAAGTTAAGGCCAAACACGTGTGATTTCAAATGTGATTCAGAAATAGAATGAGTGATCGTACAATATAACCCCTAATCCAGATTCCCCCCATGCTTCCAGAGCTGTGTACGTAGAGGTGATAGAGCCAAATCTCAGAAGGCCAGAATCTGGTTGATCAGACTTTTCAATTGATGACATGCTAATAAGGATGGGGCTGCTTTGCATTATATTAATTTTTGTCCTCATTCCATTCCCCCCAACCTCATCAGCACCCATTCTTCTGTATGTCCTTGCAATCCAACTTACATTTATTTCTATAAAATGTGTACCCTTGAAAAATGTATAGTATTACTATGGTTTTTAAAAATTTCCATAAGGAATATTTGCTACAAATCTGTTTTACTTCTTTAAGTTATGCTTCAGATATCTATGAATGTTGATATATACATCAAAGATATATGTGCGTATATACACTTCTCAAAACAACTCTCATTTCATTTAAGAAGGGTTCTTCAGACCACAGACCAACAATCATCCCTTTGAGGTGGTGGCCGTGGATGCCAAGAGAAAAAGGTATCTTGGTCTGGGTCAATGGCACTAAAAATGCTCATTTCCCCAGTTTGCCGTCCTTACATGTTCTCCTCTCATCTCTTGTGACATTTGTTTTCTTCCCAGTCCCTGGGGATTGTCTTCAAGCAGTTGATTTTAGGGATTTGCAGAGTTTGCAATGTGATACCACTTCTCTTTTGTCTGAAGGCTATTCCTCCAGGGGAAAAGCGGTGATTTCCTAAAAATCCGGCAAATGTGAAGAAAAGCTGTGTGTTTCTGGTTGTTGTTGTTTGCTACAGTGCAAAACAAAAATAGTGAAGAAAAAATACATCTCATTGCTTCTGATCACTGCATAGTATTCTGTTCATTGCATGTATGCCCCATTTTATTTATTCATTTCCTTATTGATGGAACTGCAGACTGCCTTGATTTTCACCCATAACCCTGCAAAGGATATCTTTATACAAGTCTGTGGGCATCTGCATGGAAATTATAACAGGACAATGTACTCAGGAATAGAATCGCTGAGTCCTAGGGTATCTGCATATTTAACTGCACTCACTGCTATGAGACTATTCACCATGAAATGAGTTCAGACATCCATCAGCAGTCCATGATGGTTCTTATTTCCACACACCTTTATATGATTTGGCTTTCCAATACTTGACAGTGTGATGGGGGTAAATAGTATCTTATTGCTGTTTGAATTTGCATCCTCTAATTACTCTGGGGGTTGAGTATCTGTTATAGATTTGACAGAAACAATGCTGTGTTCACCACACCATTCTCTTTTTCTAGACAAGTGGAAAAGATACATTTTACAGCTTCTGTTATAATTATTACAAAATGTTTGTAATACTCAAATTATTTGTAATATTTGCAAATCATTAACAATTTGCAATAATTTCATAAATTTGTAAATTATTACAGTTACAAAACTTCCATTACATGTATGTTCACATAAATGAGTCTGGGCCATCTGAATGTGATGGGAGTGTGATTAATATTAACATTTGCTATTTTCTGGGAGATTCTTACTTGGCTTTTCTTCTCTCTCCTCTATATAATTGTGTGTGGGGGGAAGTGGCAAGCCATTCTCAGTCTTGTCTTAAGGAATGTACCATTTGCAAACATCACATCCTGACCCAGGGGTTGAGAGACCCGACAATATAACAATATATTATAACAATGTAACAACAACATAGGGGCTCTCACTTTACAAAGTTTCAACCAAAACTTGACAATGAGCTGTATGGGAAAATACACTATTTACTAAGGTTTCTTCCAATTTAGGAAATCTTTATGATGTTATACTCAGATTCAGGGAGGAACAAAAGTAGTGAACTGCTTTCAAGGAAGGGCTATCCAATGGTATCTGAAGTTGGCACTGGTGTGTAATCAGATTAGTGGTTGCAGCCTTCCTTAGAAGCCAACAAGGAGAAACAATCTGGCTTGGGCCTTACTAAAAATGCTATATTTATAATGCTCTGTCTTAGAAATTCACTCTTTAGAAAAATTATGTTTATTCTACGAAGCATCAAAATTTTAGGAGTAAGGAGGTGTGATCACATGTGAGCAGTTATTCAGTATTTTACCCCAGTGGATATGCAGCCCAAAAGGTTTCTTGAGTAAGTTTCACTATGTTAAGAAATAAAATTTTATCTGTTTCTGACAGGAGGGAATAACAGTCTTACCCTTAAAATAACACAGTCCATTGTATTTATTTTCTTGGATACACTTCATTATCCAACATCAGGCACATTTCTTTGCTCTAGGGGTTTATGATGCAACACATGGCCCTTGATTGCCTTATTGTGCACAGCTGCCAATTATTATTTTGTTCCTGTTTAAGAATTTGCGTTGTCTTTGGTCTAAAGCTGGGCATCAACAGAATTACTGGAGTGAATACACAGTGTATTTTTAAAAGATTCAAAAATATATACGGCCATAATTTTAGTTATTTCCAAAAGAACTTCCACCCCTCCCTGCCTCACACCCATATTAAATTGAGAGAAAAAAAAAAAAAACACAGTCAAACTCTTAAACTTGAGTTTTTTTCAGTTCCTCAAATGTTTACACCATGAGATTAATACAGTTGTTTACAGGGTAGTCTCCAAAGTTGAGTGCAAAATGCCCGTGGGTTGAACAAGCAGCCCAGTGGAAGTGGAACAAGCACTTCCCAGTGCGGGAAGAAAATGTCAGGACTTCTACTCATCTATTTTTTAATCTAAAAATTAAGAAAGAATTAAGTATTGCTAGTATTTACTGTTGATATTGGCCCCTTGCTTTGTCTGCCATGGTGCCGTGAGCAGGGTTTCCTGAGGGAATGGGGTGTCCACTTTTATTATAAAGTTTGGGAGCGCCTGGATGTCTCAGTCGGTTAAGCATCCGACTTCGGCTCAGGTCATGATCTCGCGGTCTGTGGGTTCGAGTCCCACATCGGGCTTTGTGCTGACAACTTAGAGCCTCGAGCCTGTTTGGAATTCTGTGTCTCCCTCTCTCTCTGACTCTCCCCCATTCATGCACTGTCTCTCTCTGTCTCAAAAATAAATAAACATTAAAAAAATTTTTTTTAAAGTTTGAATTGGACAAGTTCTCACAAAATGGACAAGGAGCTTGAAGTGATTCTGAGAAGGAACAGTAAAATGAAGATGGTACTAATAATTCAAGCACTGGCAGGTCTGGTGCTGATCAATGCCTAGTGCCTAGCCCCAGTCCTTCATTAGGTTGGTCAGATTGGACAGGAAGGTGACAAAACTAAAAATTACCGAGAAGACTATTCGAAGGGTGGATTTATAGGCATTCATATTAATGATGATCCTACCATGAGCATATATTGTACTTTGAAATATAGAGACCCTTACAAAGGAGCAAAGGACCCTCAGACATTTACAGATCCTTGGTAGCTGACCTCTTGGCTGGACTCAACACCTGCGTTCCTTTGCCTTCATCATATCTGTTCATTGTCCCACCTGCTGGCCGGGCACTAATACTGTACTTTATGAAACCTAGGTGCCACTTGACTACAGTCAAGGTCATTTCTATGCAAGGGGACTGGGTGTGGAGTGTCAATGAATCACTGATGCACCTAGAAACGGAAAAACAACTAGAAATTTCATGATGGGCAATAGCACCATCTTAAATGCAAAGGTCTGGCACCTTTAGCTGGTACTGAAATTTTATTAGTGGCATAGAAAGGCACAGAAACAGAAAAGTATGATATATAATAAAATCTATATCTGAAATGAGCCTCAAAATATTTTTCAATCATATAAAAATGCTAGGTGATAAGAAAATATGGTGTCAATTTAATTGGTGCCATGTTTTCTCCTTAATGGGGCATAAAATAATGATGAAATTTAGCTGTGATGAAATCTAGTAGTAATTCTACATGTCTTGCCCTTCATCTCTGAAGCAAGTAGGAGACAAAATTCTACACCAATTTTTCACAGAAATTGGCTTAAAATCCTTACAGATTTGGTGGAAAAAAATAACCTCAACATCCCATTACTGTTTCTTTCCAATTAAAGTACTAGATTTTATATGTCCTATTAAAATATTCTCTCTCACCAGGTAGCTCTTTAGCTCCCCCCTGCTTCAGAACCCCCAACATGGTCTGTCAAAAAGTCGTGTGGGTATAAGAGGTATAATAAGAAAAGTATGTGTAAGGAGAAATTAGAGCTGACAACTGACATGCCACCCACTTCCCACTAAATGATAGTGGTTATTTGCCAAAACCGTGGGGATTAAGTCCCTTACATAACCTTTTATATCACCTTTAATAAACATGGCATACAAATCACAAACAGACCTCAAACAAATCATTGTAATGCCCTTGAGAGTTGCAAACACTGATTCATCCAAAGTTTAAGAAAGTTTTGGTGATAGTGATGTGTTTTAATGTGTTCACCTCCAGACCAAAATTCCCTTCTTCCTGGATTAAAACTGTTCCACGTTTAAGTGGGTATGGGTAAGAACATCAGATTTAGTGGAGTGATTAATGGTATAATAAAAAGCTGGGTACCAGTTAGGTTGAGACATTAAAATGTTACTTTTTTTTTTCAGTATCCCCAGAGTAAGAAATTCCAGACCAAAGTCAAGGCTGGACAGCTTCATGGATTAGCATCTATTAGATGTTTCATACTTGGAGCTTATACTGTAAAGTAGCATGGTCAACACACCAGCTCTTACACATAGCACAAGGACTACACCTGCATACTCTTGATTTACTTTAATGTTTTCTTTCCTACCCCAAGACTGGAAAAAGCACCAGTTTTGAGATTGTGTCTGATTTTTCATCCCTTGTGTGTTCCTACAGCTTTTTCCTTCCATGAGTCTTTAATAAAATGGCTGAACACATTTACTTTCTTTATTCAAATTTGTCTCATTTTTACCTTGAACAACTTTCTCTGTAAGCAAGATCTCTTTCTAGCCAATCCCAGAGAGGAGTTCTGTGTATAATAGATAAACTTGGTCCTCTAAATCTCTTAGGCTTTTATCAATAGTGCACACTTGGCAAATTGTTGATACCTTTGCGTGGCACGCATGTCTTTTCTCCTTGGTTAAAACTGAGAGCAAACTGACAGCAAGAAGCCTGTCACCACATATGACATAACAATTCATGCAGTTGCTAATTTAGTTTTTCTTCTCCCTATGTCTCCCCCCTCCCCCCAGCCCCTTGCCCAAATAAAGTTTTGCTTTTGAGTACAAACTTGCTCACAATCATTTGCTCTCCTTGAGTTTTGTAAATACCTGAACTCACAGAATTATGCTGAATTATGCTGAATTATTATGTCTCTAGAAGAGAAGGGAAGGAAAGGGAAGGATGTGCTCAAGAATAGGAAAAATGGGGGCGCCTGGGTGGCTCAGTCAGTTGAGCATCTGACTTCAGCTCAGGTCATGATCTCATGGTTCGTGGGTTCAAGCCCCGTGTCAGGCTCTGTGCTGACAGCTTGGAGCCTGAAGCCTGCTTCAGGTTCTGTGTCTCCCTCTCTCTCTGCCCCTCTCCTGCTCATGCTCTGTCTCTCTGTCTCAAAAATAAACATTAAAAATGTTTAAAAACGAAAAAGAAGAAGGAGGAGGAGGAGGAGAAGGAGGAGGAGGATAGAAAGAATGGCAAGAGAAAGCTACTTCCTAGCTTGGAAAAGTAGAGAGGAATACAGGTATTTCCTCTAGTGGGGAAATTTGATCCTGAGAACTTTGGAGGAAAGGGCAGAACCTCCGAGGGAAACACAAGGGTATATCTAGGGAAGCTGGATCTCACACATGGGGGAATAATTTTGGCAAACATTACTGCATTCACATGCAATCCATCAGCAAACTGGACTTCAGGCTTGGATACTTGAGTATATCCATGATGACGATGGACTGAGGATGAGACACTCTTCCTTATCTGGTATCACTGGAAACTACAAGTTTTCGTGAGACAATTAGGGAAGGGGATGGAGCCTCAACAATGACAAGACAGCTTCCCACCAGCTTGACCAAATGGGAACTTCATATTAGTTAATTTACAAAACAAAAAAAAACCCAAAAAACTAAAGAAACATATTCTTTTGTAGTCACATTTGAGTTGGTACAATAATACTGGACTGCTAAATAGGAATTTTTGTAGTTAGATAAATTCCTACTAGTGGGCTCTGAAATCATAGAAATATTACTCATGTAGCACACTTACTGAGAAAGTATTTATTTTTTTTTTTAGAATGTGTTTGTTTTTAAAAGCCTCAGAACTAATTTCCTAGTCTCTTATCCAAGTAGAAAATTGCATGACATATCTGATAATCAGCCTGATGGATAGTCCCTGAAGAAGAATTTTTGTCATTCACTTGGGTGGTGAAATTATGTGTGCATTGTTAAAGTTGGCAGTTGTAATTTTGGAAAGTAGCATCTGGCAAAAGATATAACACCAAAATATACTATGACTGTGATAAGCTGGAAAAGTGGTATGAAGTACTCATAATTAACTAGATGTGAAAGAGAATCAGCATAGAAGAGAAAGAGAGAGAGATTGAAAGCAAGACTCTTTAAGAGTATAGACTGTGTGCATAATGGGCAGCATTTAGTTACAGGGTAGTCAGGGTAGAAAACGATCTGTCACAATAACAGGTTCTCAGAGAGTAACTGCTCTTAGCAGAGCAGGTATAATACTGTGAACAGTTTATCAGAGGATGACCTCTTAATGCCTTCACGTATTTATTCCCTCAAAGAGAACCCGGACAGCTCTTGGAGTCACACTGCCAAGGTTTGAATCCTGGCTCAGATATATATTTTTTAAATGTTTATTTAGAGAGAGAGAGGGAGAGAGATAGAGAGAGAGAGAGAGAGCATGCACACATTGGGGAGGGACAGAGAGAGAGGGGGAGGAGACAATCCCAAGCAGGCTTCATGTTGTCAGCACAGAGCTGAATAAGGAGCTCAATCTCATGAACTGTGAGATACGACCTGAGCCGAAATCAAGGGTCGGATGCTTAACCAACTGAGCCACCCAGGCACCCCTTGGCTCAGATATGTATTACCTGTGTGACCTTTGGCTGATTTCTTAACCTCTCTGTCCCTTGATTTCCTTATTTGTGACATGGGGATGAAAATAACACTAATGCCACTGGATTGTTAAAAGATTTAATAGAGTTGATATTTATAAAGCACGCAGAACAGTTTCCAGTCAAGTGAGCGCTATATAAGTATGTGTTAAATTAAACACATTCACTCAACATTAATTTATTACTACTAGATTTAAACCACTTCTTTGGGCACCATAAGGATGCCAAAACATATAAGACATGGTCCTTGTCTTCAAGGAGTTTACGACTTCACAGAGGAAACTCTGGAACTATATGCAAGTCTGAAATTACTACTTTAAAAGTGTTTGGAAAGTAGGTCAGCAGAGACAAAAAGACGATTGAAGGATAGGGTTGTGCCATAGATCTTCCACGGTGACGATGTAAAAGGATTTCTGGTTTAGTCTGGAATGTAGGAAAATAGACACTTTTCTTCATGACTAGCTGTTCTCTGTTGGAATAGAAGTTGGAAATAAAAGTAGACCAGCGTTATTTCATGAGGATTTTAAGTTGGTGGAAGAAGAGCTTCCTGGCAGTGATAACTGTCACATGTAAGGATATGTGACATCCATGGGAGATCTTGAGTATAAAGAGGCTGCCTCTCAGAGTCTTGCTCAATCAGTAGTATAGCAATAGAAAATGCATGATATATCCATTTTCATATAATACGGGTGAATTTAACATTATTAGCTCATTTATGGGTCTCAAATAATCTTATCAAGTATAAAAATTGGGGCGGAATACAAGTTTCGGTATTTTCACTTCAGATGCATTTTCCTGAATATCAGATAGTATTTTAATGTCATTTTTATACAGATTTTTGTGCCGTGAACTTTTAAGTATTGTATGCTTGGGAAACATCACCTCCATTTTCTCTGCGGATGGGCCCAGTGTGAACTGAAGTAAACCCTAACTAATCACTACTGGAGAACTCTAGCTGCCGCCAATCTAGATGAAATAATCTCTCTGCCACTTTTCACAAAGGGAAAGACAGATTTACCTACTGCTTCTTTATAATACACTTTTAATTTTTTTCAAAGCAACAGCAGAAAGTTGGTAGGGTAGACCTTTATGCTGGGTTCCTACTGTTAGAGTTTATGCAGAGCAGCAAGGAGGGAAGAAGTCTGAGAGAGAAGCAAAGAAAGGAGAATTTTGACCAGAACACAACAGAAAAACCACTACCACGACAAATGATTTCTGCTGGAATAAAGAAAAATAAATAAGCCAACCAAAATCTAACAATAGCCAAACAAATTACAACAGGGAAGTTTTAAAAACAAACAAAAAGATAAATAAGAAAAAATTTTAAAGGACAAAAATATTTGTAAAATGTGTTTTTAATGAAAATGAGAATTGCAGAAATAGCTCCCTTTTCTGAAATATCAATAATCATTGAGAGATGACAGCAGGGAAGAGTAAAAATGCAGGAATGTCTGGATCCTGCTTGGCACTGGACTCCATTCTCGAAGGCAGAAATAGAATGCCAACATGCTTTTTCATGAGAAATCTGAACACAGTGGATTCCTTCTCCCAGGGAAGCCTGGTGGTCGAACTTCAGCTGCCTTATAGCAAATTAGTCCGCTTGCACGCCCTTTTGAGACACTGGCATTTTATTACTGGGGCCACCCAGAACTAGGTAAATCCTTAAGGTTGGTCTCCCCACTGCCTTTGTATTAGCAAAGCAGGGTCTAGCTAACACTGGTAAGGTGGGATTTTTATCACCACTGCAGAACATGGGCATCCCAGCCTCCCCAGCCCCATCCAACTGTGCGCCTCAATGTCAAACAGAAAGCCCCTGAAATTCACATCCTGAAATCTCCAGAAAACCCAGAACAGTATGGGTTGAATTTTATAAAGAGTTCTTGCTCTACTTGTAAAAATTGGAATTACTTGGCTGTTGACAAGGTAGGATTTGGAAGTTGGTGCTGTCAACTGACCTGGCATACTGAATTACTGGAAGCTAAGTTGGGAGTGGAAAGTTGTGATGAACTGGGGCTTGGATAAACTACCTCTGGGTGATTTCTTGTATCTCACTTTATAATGCCCAGCGTGTATCTCCACATCTTTTTGGAGACTCTTATGGACTGAATGTGTCCCTCCCAGGTGCATATATTGAAGTACTAACCCCTAAAGTGACTGTATTTGGACATATGGCTTTTAGGAGATAAGGTTAAATGACATTAGAGTGGGTCCTAATCAGAGAGGGTTGAAGAGGATTAAGAAGAGAGCGATCTCTGTGCCATACGAAGAGCCAGAGAGAAGGGGGCTGCCTGTAAGCCAGGAAGAGAGCTCTTATCAGAACCTGACCATGGACACCCTAATCTTAATTTCCAGCCTCCAGAACTGTGAGAATATTACTTTCTGTTGTTTAAATTACCCACCCAGCCTACGGTATTTTAAAATGGTAACCTGGGTAGACTAGACAGAACCAGACCTACCCAAGGTCCTAATTCTAGCCCTGAAACATGCTAGCTGTGTGACACTAGGCAAGTCACTTCCCTTCTCTGATTCTCAGATTTTTCATCTGCAAAGTAAGAATAATAGTAATCTTTTATAGGAATGCTGTCAAGATTAAATAAACTGATGAACTGACAGTGACTGTTACATAGCAAGTGATCAACAGTCAACACTTAGTGTAACTTATCGCCTGAAAATGTTACAAAAGACTTTTCCCCCTCCAAAGAAATATGAAACCATAAATTAGTTTTTTTTTTTTATTTTAATAGAATCCTGCTTTGGTAAATACAATTAGATCCTTTAAATTTAATAGAATCCTGTTTTGGCAAATACCAAAAGTCCAGAAAAAAGAAAAATCCCTGATGTGTGTTAAAGGGACTTTTTACTGCCTTGCTGACCCAGAACAGACTGCTATGTATATAGATTGACATATATGAACCTCATGGCAACCACAAACTAAAAACCTACAATAGACACACACACACACACACACACACACACAGACACACACACACACACACACACACACAAATAATAAAGGAACCCAAATATAACAAAAACCAAAAACTACTGGATAAGCATTTAATGAGCCCTCCAAGATACTTTGGGCAATACAAGAGGATTATGGTAAACTTGTAGCCTCTGATTTATACCCATGAAACTTCGAAAGCTGTACTTAGCAATAAAAATTTAAATGCCAACAGAAAAGGTAATGAATGACACCAATGGATGAAAGAGCCCAGAGAAGGGATAGCTCACAGAAGCCTGGGGGTTCTGGACAATGCCTCTAGACAAAGATAAGGCAGGATCTAGAAGGACTAGCACAAGAGACAGAGGAAGCCCTGGACTGCAAGCACCAGCCTCCTTGGGTCTGGTGTGGGATGCCTAGCATGGGCATGATGTTTGAAAAATACATATTTGGTGCTTGGTTCAAGATGAGCTGGAGAAGATAAATTGTTGGAAGAGAAGATATGTGCTATTGACTAGTGACTGTGCTAGGCACATCCTCCCCGTCTGCACATGGGGTAAGTCATTGACGTTCAGATGCCCATGGGAGGGATAGGAGGCAGGAGGTCATTCAAGCATGCAGGAGCAAAGGTTGGCAGTGTGTGCAGGTATGGTTGTGTGCAGAATGCACAGGGCTTGGTGCTTGATTTGACCTCAGAGATGACTAACTCATCCAGCCTGAGATACTAGGAAAGGTGGTATCACTGACCCCAGGAAAAAAAATATAGAAAGAAATGAGAAAAGAACTGGTTGAGGAGGGAGGTTGATAAATTAAGCTTTAGTCTCATGGGATCTGTACTTCTGGAAAGAACCAAGAAATTTTTTGAGCTAATAAGTAATTGATGTATTGATTTCAAAAAGCAATTCATCACATTCCCTTTCAATCTTTCTGTGTCTTGACTTTTTCCCCCTTATTTTTTTCCTTAATTTTTCATGACCTCGATTTCATGATTTATAAAGCTACAAAAACAAGTGGGCCTATTTTTATTTCTTTCTTAACACACTCCTCTCCCCATGTTTAAGTTATTAGAAGCAGCAGAAGCCATGTGGTTTTCTAAGACACAAAACCATTCCTCAGGAAGAATGTTAAAACTTTATTTTTAAATAAATATGGATAGTTTTCTGTCCAACCACTATTCTCTAAAATTTCCCTTTTGAAAATAGACTTAAGAGTTGTTGTTATTTTGTTTTGTTTTTTAAGAACGTAAATATCATGTTTGTCAAGAATGTTATTCTCCAGGGGCTCCTGGGAGGCTCAGTTGGTTGACCATCCGACTTTGGCTCAGGTCATGACCTCATGGTTGGCTCAGGTCATGACCTCATGGTTGGTGAGTTCAAGCTGGCATCGGGCTCTGTGCTGACAGCTCAGAGCCAAGAGCCTGCTTCAGATTCTGTGTCTCCCTCCCTTTCTGCCCCTTCCCCACTCATGTTCTATCTCTCTCTCAAAAATAAACATTAAAAATAAAGAAACAGACTTTTCTACTTAACAAATATTTATCATTACTGATTTGTATGTCTTTTTTTTCTTATATGTAGTATTGCCCCTTATATTAAAATCATTGCTAATCTGTACATGATGCCATGGTTGGTTCTGTGCCGTTAACTTAGACACTCAGACTATGGTCAGAAGTACTGAATTATTTTAGAAATTACTAATTATATATAGGTTAAAGGGTAATATGGGGAGGAACTAAATGCATCGATTTGGAATTTGGCATTAGAAGACAGTGGGGAACTAAGAAGCAAACTTGTTTGTGAGGAAAGAATTCTGGTGACTTAAATGTGGCACAGTATGCCCATGTTCATTCTGCTCAGAGAAAATCAGCCTGATTAGTTTCCCATTCTGTGATTTAAAAATAGTGGCCACATTTGTGTCCAAGGAGAGAAGGAACAGTCTCCTCACACAGTCATTCTATTTTTGTATTTCAGGTTACTTCTGTTCTTTCTGAGTATGTGTCATTCATTTATGATCTTTCTATGTCGATGGATTTCTCCCAGTTGTCCTTTTTACCGTTTGTGTATTTCATTCCCTCTCCCCCAGGCTGTGTGCACAATGCTCCTCCTCCATGCCATCTGACCCCACTGATTTATCAAGTGTTCACTACCCTCGTCAGCAACCCCTCTCTTCACAGAATGAGTCAGCTCTCCAACTCTAGGTTACTGTCTGACTTGATCTGGTCAGTTCTGAAGATATTAGGTAATATTAGACCCATCTTTGGCCCCATGGAATTACATTTAATTTCTCTCCCCTGTTTTCTGCCATGCCAAAAAATCAATGTATAATAAAGATGAATAAATCATTTTTCTAACTGTAATAAGATCATTATATTTTAATTATTGAGCCAGAAGAATCTTTCCTCAGAGCAGATGTTGAACCCAGGTCATTTGGGAGAACACCAGGCAAACTCCCCAATATAGGATGACTGAGAAACAGTCTATAAGAAAAAAATCCTTCTACAGGATTTTAAGTAGAGATCTTGTAATTAAAATATAATGATACTATTTCTTGTGTTTTTCTTTATATATTCATTAGTACATAGGGATGCTTTACAATTTTCAGACTGAAGGAATTAATGAGAATTATCTGAATTATTTCTGATCTAAGTTCTTTTTTTCTTATTACTATCCTCAGTAATTGTTAAAGTCTGATTCTTAGATGTATGCAATTAAACATGAGCTTATTAAGAAACGATGATTACACAATAAAGGAAACCTTTTTGCCTAATGGTATCAACAGGCTAAATCTTTATAAATTCTTAAGGCTATGTCCACCAGAGTCATTTTTATTATCATACTTTGATTAATAAAACAAAGTGCTAATAATACACATTAACCTAATTCATTCAAAGTCTAGAGCCAGAAAAATTAATTTTTAAAGTGATACTATGTTTAGATATTTAGATTTTTCTTATATATAATTTAGCAAGTAACTTTACTTTGATGCTACTGTGGTAGTCTTATAGTTGTCTCAAATATAGTTGATAAACATTTTAGTGATGTTCAAAACATAATCGTAACGTGTTTATTATACTTGAAATATGTCCAAATGAAACTCAGAAACCAGTCCTATTCCTCCTTGACTATTTGTACAAAGGCTCTGGAATAAGTTTCAGAATGTTTTAAGAAAATTGAAACATTTCACACATACAGTTCTGATTCAGGATACTTTTATATGGGAAACACATGTACATGACTTGTATTTATTAATAGGCATTAGAAAAGAAACTTTCTGATTAACGTCCCCAGGGACGAAAATAGCAAAATATTTCTCTTCTATGAGCACATTCTTTGGTGTCTCCTTTCAATTTTCCACCCCCAAGTAATTACCAAGTAATTCTAAATGGATGCCTTTGTACATGCATGCATGTGTGTGCACGCGCGTGTGTGCACGCACACACCACGCGCTGTGCACACACACACACACCCTTCACTGCTGTGTTGAAAGAGGAATAAAAGAAGGGGTCATGTTGAGCAGGACAGAAAAGGGTGAGATACACGGTCAAGAAAGGGCTAAAAGTTATCTGATAGAAAACAGCATTTAAGAAAAAAAATAGAAACATTATGAAAAGGCATGCAGGGGGAGAAAATTGAGGATATGGAAAAAAAGTTAAAAGAATCAAGAAAAAGTCAGAATGTGATAAGGAATGTTGAGGAAGAGAAGGATAGAGACACAATGGATTATAGAAGATGAAAGAGAGAGAGAGAGAACCAGAGGAATAGTGACCCAAATGCAGGGGGGAATCATTAAAGGCTGAAAATTCCAAGCATATTAGGAGATAGAGAATAATGTTGAAGAAAAAAGATATCTGGGGAAAAGGGGAGCTTAGAAATACAAAAATTCAGAAATACAAATTTATTGAAAGATTAAACACACTACGTCTTGAAAGAAGAGTAAAAGAGACTTTCTGGTATTGTTTATAAAAATTAAAAATAGAAATTAGCAAAGCACTAGGCCTTTGAGTTGGAGCTCTGACATGAATAAATTCTGTGGCTCCTGGCAGGACACCGGTTGGTGGCTTGGTTTCTTCATTCATAAAGTGGAAGAGGATATTGGCCTTTTAAGGTCCTTTCAACACCAAAATTCAAAGAAATAAAACAGAACAAAACAATGAACTAGAAAAAATATTTAAAAATAAAATTCGTGTTTGGAACGTGTTTTTTTCTTGTCGAAATTTAGAGGATGTTTGAAAAGCATCTCACGAAGATGGTCACAGATGCCATTTGCACACTACATGGCTGGTGTGGTTATACATGTGGACACACCAAATGTCTCACACATGATTTAATTTTTCTGGCCCTGTTCTCTCATTTCACTATATATATTCCAATCTCTAGAGAGTTGCTTTCTCTCTTTGGCTGTACGCAGAGGATCAAGATATGGGTCATTTGCAAGTTCAGAGTTGGAGGTAGACAGTGTAACATATGGAAGTGCATGGTTTCTTAACTGGAGATGAAACAGTCACAAATTGGGGGTAGGTAAAGGATTGATAAGGAGCCAGGAAGAACAAGGGAGCGAGCCAAGTTGAAGGAGTCATGGCTGCTCCTGGATGTACATTTGTAAGTCTTCCAAGGAGAAGACTTGACTAGCTCCCAAAATAATGGACCTCTTTTTCACTTGAAAAATATTAGCTTCCACTTTTTCCTTTATCATTATCAATGCCTATATAATCAATTGTCCTTGAGATATGTTTTAAGCTGAATTTGGCAGTAAAAGTCAGCAGAATTACGTAAACCACTGTATCCCTGGTTAGTAACAATAGAAAGAGACAAAGCTCACTTTGGATTTTTTTTAGAAGTGAAAGTTCAATGTCTTATTATGGGGGGGGGGGCAGGCATTTCAGTTTCAAGCTCTAAGAGGGAATCTGAGAAAACAAAATTTTAAGAAACACGTATGAGAGAGTCTCTCTGAAAACCTTTACAGGGTTCCATGGGAACTGGAAAAGGAAGCTTTGCATCATCTTGCTGGGCTAAACTTTCCTCTTGTTTCATTTACATTTTCTTTTTAAGACACATACATTATTGTGGTTCATGAAAGGAAACTCTGACTCCTCTGTGTGTTAAGTCCTCCTTCAGCATCCTGATCCTGTGAGAGAGAGCGCGGATGGCATCAAATCTTGTAGGTCTCTTTGGCAGCCTCTCAGGTTGCCAGTGCCTTTATGCCTTCAGGAGTGTACATCATGTGGGCTTTCTTAGTCTTTTCCCCAAGTTTCTGACATACCAGCACAACCATGAAAACCTCATTGGTTTTATTTCATAGCCTGGTTTGGGACCTGAAAAATGGAGGCTTTGCACAATAGGCACCAAACAATGCCAGCATCCAGCTAGATCAGAGTAGGTTTGTCAGAGTTCGTACTCACTTCATCCAGTATGGACAGAAGCTTTTCTAGGAAATAAGAAACTAAGCCCAAACACGTGATTCAAGCTGAGAAAAATGTATGTTGTGTGGACACCGTATTGGGCCCCTCAAGGGCTACTTTTAAGACCTGAGCATATGTGATGTTTTAGGTCAATGATGTGTCTCCACTCATCAACACCAGAGGTATGCATCGAGGCATTCAATCATCTTGAGCAAGATTTGACCTATATAAAATGCATCCAAGTTAGCATTTTAAAACATGTGCAGCCACTCTGGGAAACAGTATGGCGTTTCCTCAAAAAACTAAAAATAGAACTACCCTGTGACCCAGCAATTGCACCACTAGGTATTTATCCAAAGGATACAGGAGTGCTGATTTGAAGGGGCACATGCACCCAATGTTTATAGCAGTGCTATCAACAATAGCCAAAGTATGGGAAAAGTCCAAATGTCTATCGACTGATGAATGGATAAAGAAGATGTGGGAGATACATACATATATATATATATATAAATATATATATTTATGTATATATATATACATAAATATAATATGGTGTGTGTGTATTATATGCATATATATGCATATAAATACACACACACCATTCCAAGTGAATGTTAGAAATGGGGTGGGGGAGGGGCAGGAGGAGGTAGCAGAGAATTATGGTGGTTTTGGAAGAAACTTATTTTTTAGCTTAAAAAACAGCTTTTTATAAAGAATCCCAAGAGGTCTTTAATCATTATTTTTCTTTCACTTTATTTCAATTCGTATATTCAGCAGCTACCTGATTTGGCCATGTCTTATACTCTGCCTCCTGGAGTACTTGACCCCATAGAAGACAGGGGTGCTGACCTTGGGGAGCTTGCAATCTTCTAAGAAAACAGCTAATTAAGGACCAAGATGCTTGCAGTATGACTTCAGGATAATTTATTAATCTGTAAACATGAGAATCAGATTAGGGCTTACTTTGTAGAGCAGTGGCATGAGGGTTATAATGAAATCGTGCATGATGTGAAGAACTTAGCACCATGCCAGGAACATTATAAATACTTTAAAAATATTACATGTGGCATTGTTAGTATTGTAATTATTATGCTATAGGGCAGGTTTCTTTCTTGGCTTCAGCAGCCTGAGACTAAAATAGTCATAATGACAAAAATGAGGAAAATACTTCTCTAGCTTGATCTGAAGAATTCTGGAAACTCCCTAGACCCAGTAAGTTCCCACTTTCTCATCAAGCTTCCTAGGGCCTCCAGCATATCTAGCCACTCTTTCCACAAAGATTTTTCAGTTTGTCTCCCAAGGAGGTGAGTCAGTCTACTTCGAGCAGGAGCACCTAGCCAATTGGTGTCCCCCAACCTGAAAAGCTCTGTTTCTTTGAAAGTGTATAGGTGGAAGAGACACCTCATTCACTTTTAGCTGTGTTTCATTATTTTAGTAATAATATTAAATGAATTTCTTGTTTAATTGATGCAGAATTCCTGGGGGAAATACTCACTTAAATGAGCTTTGAATTTTAGCTGACTATTCCTGGCGTAAAAGTCCTTAAAAGAAAGGAAGGCAAGGGGATTCATGAAGATCCAAAACGCAGAGGGTGACATCAGGGCACCGTGAAGCCTCACCTGGAGAACCTAACTTAGCCTTCGTGCATAATGCCAAGTATCCCAGGTAGATCCTTCTCAGGGAAACTTGGGACTCATTGGAAGAGAGTTATTGATACAGGGGGCGAGACAGAGAATTTGTCCGGGACTTGAAGATAAGAGCTAGGATATTAATTTGCTATGGTGGGCAATGGGGAAACAGTTACAACCAGAAGGTTCATGAAATCTACTCACTGCCATTCTTTCTACTGTCAATTCACATGGTGGGCAGAAGGAGGTTGTTTTTAAACATTTTCTAGAAATGCAAATGCAAAAAATGAAATACAATCGCCTGCATGTTAAATTTGCCAACTTTGGAAAGTTATAATATTCAATGCTGGCAAAGATAAGTTTCTACGTTACAGTTACAAAATAAATTAGGGCAACAATTTTGGAAAGCAATTTATTAATACACAGAGCCATTAAAATCTTGTGCTCTTTGGCCCAGTCATCCCGCTTCCAGCAATCTAATCCAAAATGTAAAATAAGCCATACAGCCGAAGATTCATCACAGCACTGTTTATAATAGTAAAAGGTTATGCAATCTTTAATATGTTAAATATGTAGACATAGAAAAACACTTAATATATAACATGAAGTGAAAAAACAGGGTCTAAACCTGTCACAACCATTTGAAAGCATCTTTAAGAAATAGAGAGGAGAGGCCAGAAAAAAATGTAAATATTGTAATCATTGCAGTTAGGGAGGATGATTTGATTTTCTTTACGTTCTCTTTTCTGTAGGCTTTAGATTTTAAGATACATTACTTCCGATTAAAATGAAAGTATCCAATCAGTTTGCTTTATAATTAGCTTATATCATAACTCATTTACTACTATAAATTCAATTTACATTCTAAAAGTATCCTAAACCAGTGCCGTGCTTTTCATGGTTTCCTGGAAATGGAAATAAAATTAGAGAAATGTGAAAACATTGGACTTAGTTTAGACAATTAGTGGGCAGGAATTAGCTCTATTTTAGTTCTATGTGGATTAAACTTTCTCTAAAATACCTCAATTTACTAGTTGAAATGAAGGCACTAATTGAGTACTTTCGAGTGGTGGGGTGGGGAGGGCATTCAGCTATATTCATAGAGTTAACATCTTTCCTGGATCTGGAGCTTATTATTCCTGGTGCTTGTGTTCTTTTTCTTTTCTTCTTTTCTAATTATTTTACTAGCATTTTATTAGGAAAATTTTAAAA